>NC_041383.1:245590163-245597626 GCF_002162155.2 Triticum dicoccoides | reverse complement strand
CGCCGCTGCCGCCCGACGCCGCCGCCGGAGCCGCCGCCCCGCCGCCCCGCATCCCGAGGTTCACCGCCGCCTCGAATCGCGTGCCGCCGGTTTTCTTAAAAACCGGGCAGTTTTTCTTTACGGTTTTTTTTTTTAGATTCGTTTTATTTTAGTTTTCGGTTTTTTCGGTTTAGGTTAATTAGCGGACGTTCGTCCGTTAGATCGTCTTAGCGAACGCTTTTCGTCAGATTCGTTAAAGTAACGAACGTTCGTTCGTTAATCTGTTCGTCGTTTTTTCTTTTTCTTGGATTTTCCGTGGTTATTTTCTGATCGCGATTTCTGATCCGATTTTCGTTTTAGTATAACTTTTTGCTCGTTTATCGGAATCAGGCGATTCAAGCGCCTGGAGTTTCGTCTCGAAACCCTCTTTCTGAATAATCTACTTAAACAAGTTTTTGCTGATGTATAATTTGACTTACGTGTGCAGCCACATGCTATTATGGGCTCTAGCATAGTTGACCAAGTTGTACGAACTCTTACGGGGTGGACTAGCAGATGTAGGGGATGTAGGTTGGTACGGTCTACCCCTCTTGTAAGGTGCTAGTGCTTCTGAAAGACTATGTCTCGGTCATCCGTTTCTCAAACACCATGTAGTGCGGGAAACCAAGCGGAGGCGATCGAGTCATGTGGGGAAAGTGCACAAACCTCTGCAGAGTGTATGAACTAATCATGGTTAGCCGGGTCTCCGGTTATGGACATCTTGAGTATCTAGTACTTGATTATCATGTGAATCTCATCATGTTACTTTAATTAATATTGTAGGGTTTTAATGAGTACTTCTTAATTGGGATTGAGGATGCTGTCAACCATTCTCAATGTTTAACAACCACCATGATAGTTAAATAAATTATTTCCTTTGCAGTAGGGAAAAATTGGCTTTATGCAAAAATTGTAACCATAGAGCTTTACCACCAGCCAAATATGCATGTAGTATAGCCAATCTCCATTGTTATTCTCTATATGTTACATTGCCAGCATATTCCATGTGCTGACCCGTTTTCGGGCTGCAATGTTTCATGTTGCAGACTTTTCAGACGACGAGTAAGGTGCTTTTAGGTCGTGGTTCTATACTCAGTGATGCCGTTGGAGTTGATGGACTCGCTTATCTTCCAAGCCTTCCGCTGTTATCTTTTTAGATGGCCTTAAGCCATATTTATTTCAATAAGTTCTCTTTTGAGACATTCGATGTAATAAGTGTGTGATTGCTACTCTGTTATAAATCCTCCGAGTACTGTGTGGTGTCAGCATTACTGATCCAGGGATGACACTGAGCACAGAGATCAGACTGTTTGAGGTCTGGTCCCTACAAGGTGGTATCAGAGCACACGCTGACTGCAGGACACGGCCACTAAGCTTAAGCCCTAGATCACTACTCTTTCTTCTCATTTCTGACTTCTCATCCTTTCTATTCTTTAGGATGGCGGATGCAAGGATCAAGTTCGCGCAACCAGATGAGAATTCCCCTTTTGGATGTCACTTGAAGGAAGCCGCTAGATACTTGAACATAGGAGTACCAAGCTTCACTGGAACTTTCAACGCCACTTTACCCGAAGAGGAGCGTTGGAGGATTCAAGTCTACATTCCAGGAAGGACGTTTGCACCAGTCACGGAGCCAATAGAGTTTACCTTTGATGTACCAACATGGAGCCTAGGAAAGAGCATGGTAGCTCACATCACCATGGGACGAATTGGAGAAGTTTATTGCAACAATCTCAAGAATACTATCTACCAGATTTGTGGGCGCCGAGATGAGCATTGGGAGATGATCGCCACCAGGAGGGACAGATCCATCGCAGCTTACATTCAGGAGTTAAACCAACACATCCGACACCAGGGGAACCAGATGTGCGCAGATATGGAGGAGCTACAGAAGGCTATGACCAGGATCAAGGAGCTAGAAGCAAAACTCAAGGCTACGCGTAAAGACTATATGGAAGAAATCGTCGCTCTAGTAAGACAGAACGGTGACCTTAAGGAGAAGATTGGAGTATTCATGGGAGGTTCAGCACCCAAAGGAGAAGAGGATGAACCTACATGTCCAGATAATTATATCATCATCGACGACACCGACTCGGATCCCGATGATAGCGATGATGACTATGTTGATGAAGCTGGAGCAGATATCATGGAATCTGCATCGGAGCAGTTTTTCTAGTTGACCACCATAACAGTAGTAGAATTTTCCACCATTTAACTAGTTTTAGTCCAAGCACTTTTGTAACGATAGTTAGACCGTTGTATGCCCTTGTTTGAATTGATTGGAATGATATTGTGCGCTTTTGCCTCATGTGCATATGGGTAGTGTTATCTCACTAGACCTCATTCTATTCTTAACTCTCCCCATTAAACCCTCAGATGCCTCCGAGACGCGACCCCGAGTTTGTTTTCCCGCCAGAGATCACTCAGTTGATTCAGCAGCAGAATACCTTGATTCAAACATTGGTATCGAACCAAGGCAACAACAACAACAATCCACCACCACCACCTGTTGACCATCTGGCACGTTTCTTAAGGTTGAACCCGTCGTTGTTTTCCAGTAGCACCGAGCCAATAGTAGCAGATGATTGGCTCCATAAGATAGGGAGGGAGTTGACCATTGCAGGATGCACAGATGGAGAGAAGCTGAAGTTTGCCGCGCATCAGCTTGACGGACCCGCGGCAGCATGGTGGGAGAATTTTACAGCCATTTACCCTGTAGACACTGTCACATGGAATCAGTTTCAGCAAGCTTTTCGTACTACCCATGTTTCAGCCGGAGCTATGGCCATGAAGAAGCGTGAGTTTCGCAACTTACGCTAAGGAGGACGGATAGTTGGCCAGTATGTGGATGATTTTAGTAAACTAGCACGTTATGCCCCAAATGACGTTGCTACGGATGCAGCTAAGCAGGAGAAGTTTCTAGAAGGACTGAATGATGAGCTGAGCATGCAGTTGATGGTAGCCACTTTCAATAATTACCAGGAGTTAGTAGATCGTGCTCTTATGATTGAAGGGAAGCAGCAGCAGATTGATAATCGTAAGAGGAAGTATGCACAGGGGAAGTATAATTCTAGAGCTCATCAGAAGCCATGCTTCACCCCAAAGTCAGGAGGACATTTTCAGCATACTCATGGAGGAGGTAGCTCGCACAATCACAATGGCACAAAGAATGGGAACGGGAATGGAGGAAGCAATGGACAAAGCCGCACCACCCCATCAACACCATCCAAAGCAGACCTAAGCCATATCACCTGTTATAAGTGCCGCAAGATGGGGCATTATGCAAATGATTGTCCTGAAGGCCAAAATGGAAATGGCAATGGAAGCTCAGGAAAGAAGCCGAACCCTTTCAACAGGGGGCAAGTGAACCACGTTACCGTGGAGGAGGTTGAAGCTCAGCCAGATGCAGTAATAGGTAAGTTTTTGGTTAAGGCATTTACTGCAGTTGTTCTTTTTGATACTGGTGCATTGCGTTCATACATATCAAGGGGATTTGTGGATAAATATAAATTGCCAACCCAAGCACTTAGGTCACCCATGCTAGTAACCTCACCCGGAGCAGAGTATATGGCTAGTAAATGGTGTGATCGACTGCCATTAAGGATTGGACACCATGTATTTCCCTCAGACCTAATAGTTTTGGAATCGCAAGGTTTGGATGTGATATTAGACATGGATTGGTTATCGAAGTATGGAGGGAACATTGATTGCGCCAGTAAGACAATTTTGCTTACAACACCAGAAGGGATAAGGATCAAGTATGTATCACGGCATGAGCCGAGGAGAGCACATGTAAATTCCTTATTAGGAGTTGTGCAGGAGGAAGTACCAGTGGTAAGGGATTTCCCCGATGTATTTCTAGAGGAGTTGCCAGGCATGCTACCAGATAGGGACATTGAGTTCTTAATTGAGCTACTGCCAGGCACTAGGCCAATATCCAAGAGACCGTACAGGATGCCAGCCCAAGATTTGGAGGAAATCAAGAAGCAGATTAAGGAGTTGTTGGATAAAGGTTTTATTCTCCCAACTTCTTCACCTTGGGGATCGCCAGTACTTCTAGTGGAGAAGAAGGATGCATCGTTAAGAATGGTTGTTGATTACCGCGGATTGAATGAAGTAACAATCAAGAACAAGTACCCACTACCAATGATCAATGATCTGTTTGATCGGCTGCAAGGAGCTAAGGTGTTTTCCAAGATCGATTTGCGATCAGGGTACCATCAGTTGAAGATTCGGGAGCAAGATATACCAAAGACGGCTTTTACCACCAGGTACGGGTTGTATAAGTATACCGTTATGTCATTTGGTCTGACTAACGCCCCAGCCTATTTTATGAACATGATGAACAAGGTGTTTATGGAGTTTTTGGATAAGTTCGTCGTGGTGTTCATTGATGATATTTTGGTTTACTCGAAGAATGAAGAGGAACACAAGGAGCACTTGCGATTAGTACTCGAGAAGCTCAGGGAACATCAGCTATGCGCCAAGTTCAGCAAGTGTGAGTTTTGGTTGAAGGAAGTTGGATTTCTCAGACATGTTATATCCGGAGAAGGTATCGCAGTAGACCCCACTAAAGTAGTCACTGTGACAAACTGGGAAGCACCAACCACAGTTGGAGAGATCAGGAGTTTCCTTGGACTCGCAGGATACTACCGAAGATTCATTGAAAATTTCTCGAAGATTGCGAAGCCTATGACAGAGTTGTTGAAGAAGGATACTAAGTTCATTTGGACTGAGGAGTGTGAGGCTAGTTTCCAAGAATTGAAGAAACGTTTGGTTACCTCATCAGTGTTGATTCTGCCAGATCAGACTAAGGATTATGAAGTGTATTGCGACGCTTCACGACGAGGACTTGGAGCAGTGCTTATGCAGGAGGGTAGAGTTGTTTCGTATGCTTCACGATAGCTTAAGCCCCATGAGTTGAATTATGCTACTCATGATTTGGAGTTAGCACCCGTAGTGCATGCACTGAAAACGTGGAGACATTTTCTCATTGGAAATCATTGTGAGGTGTACACGGATCGCAAGAGTTTGAAGTACATCTTCACGCAGAAGGAGTTAAATCTCAGGCAGAGGAGATGGTTGGAACTTATTAAGGATTATGATATGAGATTGCATTATCACCCCGGGAAGGCTAACGTTGTAGCAGACGCGTTGAGCTGCAAGAGCCATGTCAATACTCTAACAATGGGAGAAATACCCAAGGAGTTAGCCGAGGACCTTCGAGAGCTATGTTTGGAAATAGTTTCGAGAGGCTATGTAGCAGCATTGAAGATTCAGTCTATGTTGATGGATAAAATCAGAGAAGCTCAAAAGGCAGATACGGAGGTTGCCACTATTAAGGAACGGATGAGCAAAGGAAAGGCTAAGGGATTTCGTGAGGATGAATACGATACCCTACGATTTGAGGACCATGTTTATGTGCCCAATAACCCGGAGATCAGGAAGTTGATTCTGCAAGAGGCACGTGATTCACCATATTCGATTCACCCCGGGAACACAAAGATGTATTTGGATTTGAAGGAAACATTCTGGTGGACCGGAATGAAGAAGGATATCGCAGAGTATGTAGCAGTTTGTGATGTTTGTCAGAGGGTGAAAGAAGAAACACCAGAAGCCAGCTGGATTGTTGCAGCCATTGCCTATACCCGAATGGAAGTGGGACAAACTAGGCATGGATTTCATCACGGGATTGCCCAGGATTTGTTCAGGCTATGACTCGATTTGGGTTGTAGTGGATCGTTTGACTAAGGTAGCTCATTTCATCCCAGTAAAGACTACCTACAGCAGTGCCAAATTGGCTAAGATATACATGACGGGGATCGTATGTTTGCATGGAGTTCCGAGGAGTATCGTATCAGATAGAGGAACCCAATTCACCTCTAAGTTCTGGAAGCAGTTGCACGAAACATTGGGAACCAGGCTGGAGTATAGCACAGCTTTCCAACCACAGACAGATGGACAGACCGAGAGAGTCAATCAGATTTTGGAGGATATGCTTAGAGCTTGTGTTTTGGATTATGGATCAAGTTGGGATGACAACCTACCATACGCGGAGTTTTCTTACAACAACAGTTATCAGTCCAGTTTGAAGATGGCCCCTTTCGAAGCCTTGTACGGAAGGAGGTGCAGAACCCCGTTGTTGTGGGATGAGGTTGGAGACCGCCAGTTGTTTGGACCAGATTTGATTAAGGAGTCTGAACAGAAAGTAAAGTTGATTCGCGATAGGCTCAAGGTAGCTCAGTCAAGGCAGAAGAGCTATGCAGATTCGAAACGCAAGGAGACAGAATACGAAGTCGGATACAGAGCTTATCTTCGAGTATCTCCACTTCGAGGAGTTAAACGTTTTGGAGTTAAAGGAAATTTAGCGCCACGTTTTGTGGGGCCATACAAGGTTTTGGAACGCATGGGAGAAGTAGCATACAAGTTGGAATTACCTGAGGGATTGTCAGGAGTTCACGATGTGTTCCATGTTTCACAGTTGAAGAAGTGTCACGCAGAGATGGCCGATATACCACTGAGAGATACGGTGCCATTGGAAACGATTTAGTTGAAAGAAGTTCTGACCTATGAAGAGAAACCTGTCAAGATTTTCGATTATGCCAGTAGAGTTACCCGCGGCAAGGTTATCAGGTTTTGCAAAGTCCAGTGGAGCCACCACACCGAGGAAGAAGCCACCTGGGAATGAGAGGAAGATCTGCTCAAGGACCACCCTCGCCTATTTGCTAGCCAACCCGAATCTCGAGGGCGAGATTCATCTTAAGGGGGGTAGGTTTGTAACATCCCAAATTTCCAATTTGGAATGTTATACGTAGATCATCATGCATATCATATTTTTTTATTGCATTGTTGGCTCGATCCTAGAAATTCTACGCAACTCAAGGACCCTCGGAGAGAGTTGGGGATTTCGTTATTTTCATATTTGGGGTTTTTCTCAAATTTTGAAAATAGGATCATTGATTTTATTTATTTTATCTTCAATTATTTCTACTACCAAAAATTTAGAGAGGGAATAAAATGACTTTCCCAAAATAAAGAAATAATGAAGATTTAATAAAAAAATCAAATAAGATTTATTTTGGAGTTTTCTGCTTTTTATTTGAATTTAGGAAAAATACGCGTTTTTCAAAATTGCATTTAGGCCCCAAATAAATGTTCATCTAGTCCGGCATGATTTTAGAAGTCGGGGAAAATTTATTTCGGGATTTTTGGAGTCCGTTTAGTATTTCTTTTTATTTTTCTACCGAGCGTAATGTTTAAAAAAACGCGCACCGACTCCGGGCCGTACCCGAGCGGGACTCCGCTCGGGGGCACTTTATAAAGCGCGGGACCGCGGCGCCCAGCCCGCCAGATCACCCCGCCGCCGCCAGCCCAACCCGCCGCCCCGGCCCACCCGCAAACCCTAACCCTAGCCGCCAGCCGCCGCCGTCGCCGCCGCCGCTGCC
>NC_041383.1:245572353-245589941 GCF_002162155.2 Triticum dicoccoides | reverse complement strand
GCCGCCAGCCGCCGCCGCCGCCGAAGCTGCCCCGCATCCCGAGGTTCGCCGCCGCCTCGAATCGCGTGCCGCCGGTTTTCTTAAAAACCGGGCGGTTTTTCTTTACGGTTTTTTTTCGGTTTTTTTAGATTCGTTTTATTTTAGTTTTCTGTTTTTTCGGTTTAGGTTAATTAGCGAACGTTCGTCCGTTAGATCGTCTTAGCAAACGCTTTTCGTCAGATTCGTTAAATTAACGAACGTTCGTTCGTCAATCTGTTCCTCGTTTTTTCTTTTTCTCGGATTTTCCGCTGTTATTTTCTGATCGCGACTTCTGATCCGATTTTCGTTTTAGTATAACTTTTCGCTCGTTTATCGGAATCAGGCGATTCAAGCGCCTGGAGTTTCGTCTCGAAACCCTCTTTTCGAATAATCTACTTAAACAAGTTTTTGCTTCTGTAAAATTTGACTTAGATCCAGATTAGTAAAACGAAGCTGTTTTCTTTCGCCGTTTGACTTTCGTTGCTTTATTCGATTTGATTCTTTTTGCAAACCGGAGTTCTTAAGTTGAACATTCTGTTTGGATAATTTGTTCGAGTTTTACCTGTGCATTAGATGAGTACTTATTGTATGCTTGTTTGTTTGTCTGCGATAGAATACCCGGAGTGCGCCGCCTGTTACTTCGAGTCTCTAGGTTTCGTGGATCATCAGCAAGGCAAGTAACACTTGATCATACCTTTTCTACTACCCAGTTTTTATGCATTACATCTATCCTCAAACATTGCATGAATAGGATCTAATTAAATTGTGGGGTGGGAAGTAGATGAGGTAGTACCTATTACCTGTTTTATTATCAAACCTTTGGGAGTTACTTCTACGTTTGCTTATTATGCCATGCTATGCTAGTAGACGTGGATTGGGTGAGTGAATATCCATGACAGATGTGAGATTGTTAATTACTGGTTTATTTAAGGTGGCAACCTAAACACACATCTGGGTGGATTGAGGCACCTGTTTTCTAGCAGGACTTGCCTGTATTTCTTTGGACCGCCACCCAGGCTCAAAGGGGTCATGAGATTATTCAAACTAGAAACTTACGTGTGCAGCCACATGCTATTATGGGCTCTAGCATAGTTGACTAAGTTGTGCGAACTCTTACAGGGTGGACTAGCAGATGTAGGGGATGTAGGTTGGTACAGTCTACCCCTCTTGTAAGGTGCTAGTGCTTCTGAAAGACTATGTCTCGGTCATCCGTTTCTCAAACACCATGTAGTGCGGGAAACCAAGCGGAGGCGATCGAGTCCTGTGGGGAAAGTGCGCAACCCTTTGCAGAGTGTATAAACTAATCATGGTTAGCCGTGTCTCCGG
Source organism: Triticum dicoccoides (assembly GCF_002162155.2). Taxonomy (NCBI): domain Eukaryota; kingdom Viridiplantae; phylum Streptophyta; class Magnoliopsida; order Poales; family Poaceae; genus Triticum; species Triticum dicoccoides. The sequence continues at coordinate 245,588,597 of NC_041383.1, read as the reverse complement.
TTATGGACATCTTGAGTATCTAGTACTTGATTATCATGTGAATTTCATCATGTTACTTTAATTAATATTGTTGGGTTTTAATGAGTACTTCTTAATTGGGATTGAGGATGCTGTCAACCATTCTCAATGTTTAACGACCACCATGATAGTTAAATGAATTATTTCCTTTGCAGTAGGGAAAAATTGGCTTTATGCAAAAACTGTAACCATAGAGCTTTACCACCAGCCAAATATGCATGTAGTATAGCCAATCTCCATTGTTATTCTCTATATGTTACATTGCCAGCATATTCCATGTGCTGACCCGTTTTCGGGCTGCAACGTTTCATGTTGCAGACTTTTCAGACGACGAGTAAGGTGCTTTTAGGTCGTGGTTCTATACTCAGTGATGCCGTTGGAGTTGATGGACTCGCTTATCTTCCAAGCCTTCCGCTGTTATCGTTTTAGATGGCCTTAAGCCATATTTATTTCAATAAGTTCTCTTTTGAGACATTCGATGTAATAAGTGTGTGATTGCTACTCTGTTATAAATCCTCCGAGTACTGTGTGGTGTCAGCATTACTGATCCAGGGATGACACTGAGCACAGAGATCAGACTGTTTGAGGTCTGGTCGCTACACTTTATTAGGGAAACAATGGACAGGGCTTACCCATTCACTATCAGCAACGGGATAAATAATACCTGCCTCAAGGAGCTTTAGTATCTCCTTTCTTACTACTTCCTTCATCTTGGGATTTAATCGTCTTTGAGGATCTCTAACCGGTTTGGCATCTTTCTCCACTGAAATTTTGTGCTGACATAATGTGGGACTAATGCCCTTAAGATCATCCAGAGTATATCCAATAGCAGCTCGGTGCTTCTTTAGAGTTCTCTAAAAGGTTAGCACTAATAATAACAGGATATATTTCTTTTTCATCAAGATAAGCATACTTAAGATTATCAGGCAAGGGTTTGAGTTCAAACACGAGATCACCCTTGGGTGGAAGGGGGTCCCCAAGAATTTCAACGGGAAGGTTATGTTTCAGCATAGATTCCTGTTTAAGGAATACTTCATCTATTTCTTCCCTTTCCTTCATAAACATATCGTTTTCATGGTCTAGGAAATATTGTTCTGACGGATCAGTTGGAGGAACAACAATGGAAGCAAGACCAATAATCTCATCCTTACTAGGTGGTTCCCTTTCACGAGGTTGTCTACTAAACTTAGCGAAACTAAACTCATGAGACATAGCATCTATGCCAACAGTGACAATATTCTTTTCACAATTAAACTTAGCACTAGCAGTATTCAAAAAGGGTCTTCCAAAAATAATAGGACAAAAATCATCTTGTGGGGAACCAAGAACAAGAAAATCAGTAGGGTATTTAACCTTCCCACACAAAACTTCAACATCTCTAACAATCCCAATAGGTTTACTGGTATCCCTATTAGCAAGCTTAATAGTAACATCAATGTCTTCTAGTTCAACGGGTGCAATGTCTTGCATAATTTCTTTATAAAGATCATAAGGTATCGCACTAGCACTAGCACCCATATCACATAAGCCATGATAACAATGATCTCCTATTTTAACATAAATAATAGGCATGCCTACAACAGGTCTACGTGTCTTAGTATCAGGTCTAGCAATATTAGCAGTCTCACGCAAGAAAGAAATAGCATGCCCATCTAAGTCCTCATCCAAGAGATCTTTAATCATAGCAATACTAGGTTCAACATTAATTTTCTCAGGAGGTGTATAAGTCCTAGTATTACTCTTATGAACAACAGTCGAAGCTTTAGCATGATCTTTTATCCTAACGGGAAAAGGAGCTTTTTCAACATAAGCAGTAGGAACAATAGGATCACTATAGGTAATAGTCTTTTCTTCGACTGTAATAGGTGCAACTACTTTCACTTCAACAAGAGGATTATATTTAAACCACTTCTCTTTAGGGATATCAACGTGAGTAGCAAAAGATTCACAAAAAGTAGCTACTATCTCATAGTCAAGTCCATACTTAGCGCTAAATCCACGAAAAGCATCGGTATCCATAAAAGATTTAACACAATCGAACTTAGGTGTCATACCTGACTCCTTACCATCGTCAGAACCCCAATCTTCAGAGTTGCGTTTAATTCTTTCCAATAAGTCCCATTTGAAATCAATCTTCAGTCTTCAGCATAAAAATTCAGTCTTCAGTCTTCAGCATATAAGAACTAGCACAGGAAGTATCGAGCAGGTTGCGATTATCAAGAGAAAGCCGAGCATAAAAATTCTGAATAATCATTTCTCGAGAGAACTCATGATTGGGGCATGAATATAACATTGGCTTAAGCCTCCCCCAAGCTTGAGCGATGCTTTCTCCTTCGCGAGGCCAGAAATTATATATGTAATTACGATCACAATGAACAAGATGCATAGGATAGAACTTCTGGTGAAATTCCAACTTCAATCGCTTATAATTCCAAGATCTCGTATTATCACATAGCCTATACCATGTCAATGCATCTCCCTTCAAAGATAAAGGGAAGACCTTCCATTTGACAACATCATCGGGAATGCCTGCAAGCTTAAATAATCCACAAACTTCATCCACAAAGATAAGGTGTAAATCGGGATGCAACGTTCCATCTCCTGTAACTGGATTAGCTAGCAGTTTCTCTATCATACCCGAAGTAATCTCAAAGTGAATATTTTCATAAAGTTCGATAGGTTGAGGAGTAACTCTTTGCTCTTCTGGTTGGGGTGAAGATACCCCAAACAAGCCCCTCAAAGGATTAGTTTCCATAGTGACAAGTAACCGAAAATTTCAGCACACTATATAAATGTTTCCTTACCAAGTTCCACTCACTAAAAGCGCTACACTCCCCGGCAATGGCACCAGAAAAGAGTCTTGATGACCCACAAAAGTGTAGGGGATCTATCGTAGTCCTTTTGATAAGTAAGAGTGTCGAACCCAACGAGGAGCGGAAGGAAATGATAAGCGGTTTTCCGTAAGGTTTTCTCTGCAAGCACTGAGATTGTAGGTGATAGATAGTTTTGTGATAAGATAAATAGTAACGAGCAACAAGTAAATACAGTAAATAAAGTGCAGCAAGGTGGCCCAATCCTTTATGTAGCAAAGGATAAGCCTGGAATTTTTTTAATAATGATAAAGGAGCTCCCGAGGACACATTGGGAATTATCGTCAAGCAAGTTTTCGTCACGTTCATAAGATTCGCGTTCGGTACTTTGATAATTTGATATGTGGGTGGACCGGTACTTGGGTACTGCCCTAACTTTGACAAGCATCCCACTTATGATTAACCCCTATTGTAATCATCCGCAACTACAAAAGGAAGTATTAAGGTAAACCTAACCACAACATTAAGCATATGGATCCATATCAGCCCCTAATGAAGCAACGCATAAACTAGGGTTTAAGCTTATTTCACTCTAGCAACCCATAATCTACTTATTACTTCCCCATGCCTTCCTCTAGGCCCAAATAATAGTGAAGTGTCATGTAGTCGACGTTCACATAACACCACTAGAGGAAAAAACAACATACATCTCATCAAAATATCGAACGAATACCAAATTCACATGACTACTAATAGCAAGACTTCACCCATGTCCCCAGGAACAAACGTAACTACTCATAAAGCATATTCATGTTCATAATCAGAGGAGTAATAATATGCATAAAGGATCTGAACATATGATCTTCCACCAAATAAACCAATTAGCATCAACTACAAGGAGTAATCAACACTACTAGCAACCCACATGTACCAATTTGTGGTTTTGATACAAGATTGGATACAAGAGATGAACTAGGGTTTTGAGAGGAGATGGTGCTGGTGAAGATGTTGATGGAGATTGACCCCCTCCCGATGAGAGGATCGTTGGTGATGATGTTAGTGATGATTTCCCCCTCCCGGAGGGAAGTGTCCCCGGCAGAACAGCTCCGCGAGAGCCCTAGATTGATTCTGCCAAGGTTCCGCCTCGTGGCAGCGGAGTTTCGTCCCGTAAGCTTGCCCACGATTTTTTCCAGGGTAAAAGTGATGATATAGCAGAAGATGGACGCCGAAGGCCCACCAGGGGGCCCAAGAGATAGGAGGGCGCGCCCTATAGGGGGGGCACGCCCCCTGTCTCCTGGACAGGGTGTGGGCCCCCTGGCCTATTTCTTTCGCTCAGAAATTTTTATTAAATCCAAAAAGTTGTTTCGTGGAGTTTCAGGACTTTTGGAGCTGTGCAGAATAGGTTTCCAGCATTTGCTCCTTTTCCAGCCAGAATTCCAGCTGCCGGCATTCCCCCTCTTCATGGTAAACCATGTAAAATAAGAGAGAATAGCCATAAGTATTGAGATATAATGTGTAATAACAGCCCATAATGCAATAAATATTGATATAAAAGCATGATGCAAAATGGACGTATCACGAATCCCCCTCCTTCCTTTCCCCCATGGGTCGGCTACCTTAGGGGGGGCGCCAGCCCCCTGTGGGGTGGTGTTCTCCCATCTAATGGCCCAATAGGCCCATCACCCTCTCGGGGGTGTCCGGGACCCCCTCTGGTATTCCGATGACTACCCGGTAAACTCTAAAACACTTCTGGTGTCCAAATACCACTGTCCTATATATCAATCATTAACTCTGGACCATTCCGAAGCTCCTGTCATGTCCATGATCTCATCCGGGACTCCGAACAATATTCGGTCACCAAATCATATAACTTATATAACACTAAATCAGCAACGAACGTTAAGTGTGCGGACCCTACGGGTTCAAGAACTATGTAGACATGACCGAGACACCTCTCCGGTCAATAACCAATAGCGGAACCTGGATGCCTGATGTCTGCTAGAACTACGTTGGTATTAACCCAAAGAGGAAGGGATGATGCAGTATAGCAACGGTAGGTATTTCCCTCAGTGATGAGATGAAGGTTATCAAACCAGTAGGAGAACCTCCTCACACCACGTAAACAACACCTGCACACAAATAACAAACACTGGCAACACGACGTGTGGTTGTCAATCCCTTTCGGGTACGGCGCCTCAAGATAGGCAAATAACGTGAGGTAAAAGTGGTAGATAGGATAACTAGATCGCGGAACAAATAAATTGCAGCAAGGTATTTTGTATATTTGGTTTAATAGATCTTAAAATAAATGCAAAGGAAAATAGATCGCAAAGGCAAATATGATGAAAAGAGACCCGGGGGCCGTAGGTTTCACTAGTGGCTTCTCTCGAGAAAAATAGCAAATGATGGGAAAACAATTACAGTTGGGCAGTTGATAGAACTTCAAATAATCATGACGATATCCAGGCAATGATCATTATATAGGCATCATGTCCAAGATTAGTAGACCGACTCCTGCTTGCATCTACTACTATTACTCCACACATTGACCGCTATCCAACATGCATCTAGTGTATTAAGTTCATGGAGAAACGGTGTAATGCAATAAGAACGATGACATGATGTAGACAAGATCTATTTATATATTTATGTAGATATAGACCCCATATTGTTATCTTAGTAGCAACATACATACGTGTCGATTTCCCTTCTGTCACTGGGATCAAGCACCGTAATATCGAACCTACTACAAAGCACCTCGACCCATTGCAAGATAAATAGATCAAGTTGGCCAAACAAAACCCAAATATAGTATAAGAAATACGAGGCTATAAGAAATCATGCATATAAGAGATCAAAGAAGACTCAAATAACTTTCATGGATAAAAACATAGATCTGATCATAAACACAAAGTTCATCGGATCGCAACAAACACATCGCAAAAAGGCTTACATCCAGTGGACCTCCAAGAGACCATTATATTGATAATCAAGAGAGAGAGAGGAAGCCATCTAGCTACTAACTACGGACACGTAGGTCTACAAAGAACTACTCACGCATCATCGGAGAGGCACCAATGAAAGTGGTGAACCCCTCCGTGATGGTGTCTAGATTGGATCTGGTGGTTCTGGACTCTGCGGCGGCTGGAACTGATTTTCGTCGACTCCCCTAGGGTTTCTGGAATATTGGGGTATTTATAGAGCAAAGAGGCGGTTCAGGGGGCACCCAAGGTGGGCACAACCAACCAGGGCATGCATGGGCCTCCTGGCGCGCCCTGGTTGGTGTTGCCCTCCTCGAGGCACCCCCAGGTGCTTCCTTGGCCCACTGGATGTCTTCTGGCCCAAAAAAATCCTCAAAAAGTTTCGCTGTGTTTGGACTCCGTTTGGTATTGATTTCCTGTGATGTAAAACACATGCTGAAAACAGCAACTGGCACTGGGCACTATGTTAATAGGTTAGTACCAAAAAATGATATAAAATGACTATAAAATGATTGTAAAATATCCAAGAATGATAATATAATAGCATGGAACAATCAAAAATTATAGATATGTTGGAGACGTATCAATGCCCATATTGGCTCCTACATATTCTACGAAGACCTTTATCGGTCGAACCTTATGACAACATACGTAATTCCCTTTGTCCATCGGTATGTTACTTGCCCGAGATTCGATCGTCGGTATCTTCATACCTAGTTCAATCTCGTTACCGGCAAGTCTCTTTCTCGTTCCGTAATACATCATCTTGCAACTAACTCCTTAGTCCCTTTGCTTGCAAGGCTTCTTATGATGTGTATTACCGAGAGGGTCTTAACCATCACATCATTCTCTTAATGATGTGATCCCGTTATCAAACGACAACACACGTCTATGGTTTAAACTAGTGGTCTTGTTAACCATCAACACTTGACGCTCTTTCTTGATTTCTACATTCGTCGATTTCAGCGCCATGAAGAGCTCGGGAATCATTTTCGTCATCCTTTGCATATTATAGTTCATCACGAAGTTCTAGTAGCTTGGTGAGATTGACTAGAGAACACTTTCAATCACTATCTTATCTAGAAGATTGACTCCCACTTGATTCAAGCGATTGTAGTACCTAGACATTCTAAGCACATGCTCACTGGCTAAGCTATTCTCCTCCATCTTGTAGGCAAAGTACATGTTAGAGGTCTCATACTCCCGAGACGGGCATGAGTCTGAAATGCCAATTTCACCTCTTGGAACATCTGATATGCTATGTGGCGTTCAAAACATTTTTGAAGTCCCAGTTCTAAGTCGTGAAGCATGGCGCACTAAACTATTAAGTAGTCATCATATTGAGCTTGAAAAACGTTCATAATGTCTGCATTTACTCCTACAATAGGTCTGTCACCTAGCGGTGCATCAAGGACATAATTCTTCTATGTAGCAATAAGGATAGTCCTCAGATAACGGACCCGGTCCGCATTATTACTACTATCATCTTTCAACTTTGTTTTCTCTAGGAACATATCAAAAATATGGGAGCTATATTGCGAGCTATTGATCTACAACATAGATATGCAAAACCTATCAAGACTAATTACATGATAAATTTAAGTTCAATTAATCAAATTACTAATGAACTCCCACTTAAATAAACATCCCTCAAGTTATCTAAGTGATACATGGTCCAAATCAACTAACCCATGTCCGATCATCACGTGAGATGCGGTAGTTATCAATGGTGAACATCACTATGTTGATCATATCTACTATATGACTCACATTAATACTTTTGGTCTCTAGTGTTCCGAGACCATGTTTGTACATGCTAGGCTCGTCAAGTTTAACCCAAGTATTCTGCATGTGCAAAATTGTCTTACACCCGTCGTATGTGAACGTAGAGTCTATCACACCCGATCATCACGAGGTGCTTTGAAACGACGAACTTTGTCAACGGTGCATACTCGGGGAGAACACTTTTATCTTGAAATTTAGTGAAGGGGTCATCTTATAATGCTACCGCCGTTCTGAGCAAAATAAGATGCATAAAGGATAAACATCACATGCAATCAAAATATGTGACATGATATGGCCATCATCATCTTGTGCTTTTGATCTCCGTCTTCAAAGCATAGTCATGATCTCCATCATCACTGGCTCGATACCTTGATCTCCATCATTGTGTCAGGGTCATCTTGCCAACTATTGCTTCTTAAACTATTGCTAACTCATAGCGATAAAGTAAAGCAATTACATGGTGCTTGCATTTCATACAATAAAGAGACAACCCTAATGCTCCTGCCAGTTGCCGATATTACAGAACATGATCATCTCATACATAATAATATATCACATCATATCTTGACCATATCACATCACAACATGCCCTGCAAAAACAAGTTAGAACTCATCTACTTTGTTGTTTTTAGTTTTACGTGGCTGCTACGGGCTTCTAGCAAGAACTGTTCTTAACTACGCAAAAACCACAACAGTGATTTATCAAGTTTGCTATTTTAACCTTCTTCAAGGACCTGTCGTAGTCAAATTCAAGTGAACTAAAGTAGGAGAAACAGACACCCACCAGCCACCTTTATGCAAAACTAGTTGCATGTCAGTCGGTGGAACTGGTCTCATGTGCGTGGACATGTAAGGTTGGTCCGGGCCGCTTCATTCGACAATACCGCTGACTAAAAATAAGACGTTGGTGGTAAGTAGTATGACTATCACCACCCACAAATCTTTGTGTTCTACTCGTGTTTATCATCTATGCATAGACCTGGCTCGGATGCCACTGTTGGGAAACATTGCATGGAAAACAAAAAATATATACACACATGCAAGATCTGTCCATGGAGATACATAGCAACGAGGGGGAGAGCGTGTCTACGTACCCTCGTAGACCGTAAGCGGAAGCGTTTAGTAACGTGGTTGATGCAGTCGAACTTCTTCATGATCCAACTGATCAAGTACCATACGTACGACACCTCCATGTTCAGCACACGTTCATCTCGGTGACGTCCTCGCCTTGTTGATCCAGCAAGACGGTGAAGTAGTGGATGAGTTCTAGCAGCACGACTGCATGGTGACGGTGGTGGTGATGCTATCTTTGTAGGGCTTCGCCTAAGCACTACGAACGTATGACCGAGGGACGAAACTGTGAAGAGGGGCGCCACACACGGCTAAGAGATGGTCGTGGTGTTCTGTGGCGCCTCCCTCCCACATATATATGTGTAGGGGGAGAGGGGAGCAGCTAGGAGGCGCCCCAAGTAGGTATGAATCCTACTTGGCTCCTTCCCTGGCCGCCCCTCCTTCCTTATTTGCAGGAGGGAGAAGGAAAGGGGGAGGGAAGGAAGGGGGAGGTCAAATCCCCCTCCTTCCTTTCCCCCATGGGCCAGCTACCTTAGGGGGGGTGCCAGCCCCCTGTGGGTTGGTGTGCTCCCCTCTAATGGCCCAACAGGCCCATCAACCTTCGAGGGTGTCTGAGACCCCCTCCGGTATTCCGATGACTACCCGGTACACTCCAATACACTTCCGGTGTCCAAATACCATCATCCTATATATCAATCATTACCTACAGACCATTCCGGAGCTCCTCATCATGTCCGTGATCTCATCCGATACTCCGAACAACATTCAGTCACCAAATCATACAACTCATATAACACTATATCATCAATGAACATTAAGCGTGCGGACGCTGCGAGTTCGAGAACTATGTAGACATGACCGAGACACCTCTTCGGTCAATAACCAATAGAGAAACCTAGATGCCCGATGTCTTCTAGAACTACGTCGGTATTTCCCCAAAGAGGAAGGGATGATGCAGTATAGCAACGGTAGGTATTTCCCTCAGTGATCAGACCAAGGTTATCGAACCAGTAGGAGAACCTCGTCATACCACGTAAACAGCACCTGCACACAAATAACAAATACTCGCAACCCGACCTGTTAAAGGGGTTGTCAATCCCTTTCGGGTTTGGCGCATCAAGATAGGCAAATAACGTGAGGTAAAAGTGTTAGATAGGATAAATAGATCACAGAACAAATAAATTGCAGCAAGGTATTTTTGTATTTTTGGTTTAATAGATCTGAAAATAAATGCAAAGGAAAATAGATCGCAAAGGCAAATATGATGAAAAGAGACCCGGGGGTCGTAGGTTTCACTAGTGGATTCTCTCAAGAAAAATTGCAAATGGTGGGAAAACAATTACGGTTGGGCAATTGATAGAACTTCAAATAATCATGACGATATCCGGGCAATGATCATTATATAGGCATCACGTCCAAGATTAGTAGACCGACTCTTCCCTGCATCTATTACTATTACTCCACACGCTGACCGCTATCCAGCATGCATCTAGTGTATTAAGTTCATGGAGAAACGGAGTAATGCAATAAGAACGATGACATGATGTAGACAAGATCTATTTATCTATTTATGTAGATATAGACCCCATATAGTTATCCTTAGTAGCAACGTTACATACGTGTCGGTTCCCCTTCTATCACTGGGATCAAGCACCATAAGATCGATCCCACTACAATGCACCTCTTCCCATTCCAAGATAAATAGATCAATTTGGCCAAACAAAACCCAAATATCGGAGAAGAAATACGAGGCTATAAGCAATCATGCATATAAGAGATGAAAGAAGACTCAAATAACTTTCATGGATAAAAACATAGATCTGATCATAAACACAAAGTTCATCGGATCCCAACAAACACACCGCAAAAAGGCTTAAATCATATGGATTTCCAAGAGACCATTGCATTGATAATCAAGAGATAGAGGAAGCCATCTAGATACTAACTATGGACCCATAGGTATACAAAGAACTACTCATGCATCATCGGAGAGGCATCAATGGAAGTGGTGAACCCCTCCGTGATGGTGTCTAGATTGGATCTGGTGGTTCTGGACTCTGCGGTGGCTGGAATTGATTTTCGTCGACTCCCCTAGGGTTTCTGGAATATTGGGGTATTTATAGAGCAAAGAGGCGGTTCAGGGGGCACCCGAAGTGGGCACAACCCACCAGGGCGCGCCTGGGCCTCCTAGCGCGCCCTAGTGGGTGCTGCCCTCCTCGAGGCACCCCCCTGGTGCTTCCTTGGCCCACTGGATGTCTTCTGGCCCAAAAAATCATCAAAATGTTTCGCTGCGTTTGGACTCCGTTTGGTATTGATTTCCTGTGATGTAAAAAACATGCAGAAAACAGCAACTGGCACTAGGCACTATGTCAATAGGTTCGTACCAAAAAATGATATAAAATGATTGTAAAACATCCAAGAATGATAATATAACAGCATGGAACAATAAAAAAACATAGATACGTTGCAGACGTATCAATGCCCATATTGGCTCCTACATATTCTATGGAGACCTTTATCGGTCGAACCTTGTGACAACATACATAATTCCCTTTGTCCATCAGTATGTTACTTGCCCGAGATTCGAGCGTCGGTATCTTCATACCTAGTTCAATTTTGTTACCGGCAAGTCTCTTTACTCGTTCCGTAATACATCATCTTGCAACTAATTCCTTAGTCACTTTTCTTGCAAGGCTTCTTATGATGTTTATTACCGAGAGGGCCTAGAGATACCTTTCCGATACTCGGAGTGACAAATCCTAATCTCGATCTATGCCAACTCAACAAACACCTTCGGAGATACCTGTAGAGCGACTTTATGATCACCTAGTTACGTTGTGACATTTGATAGCACACAAGGTATTCCTCCGGTATTTGGGAGTTGCATAATCTCATAGTCAAAGGAATATGCATTTGTCATCAAGAAAGCAATAGCAATAAACTGAACGATCAATATGCTAAGATAACGGATGGGTCTTGTCCATCACATCATTCTCTTAATGATGTGATCCCGTTATCAAATGACAACACATGTCTACGGCTAGGAAACCTTAACCATCTTTTGATCAACAAGCTAGTCTTGTAGAGGCTCACTAGGGACACATTATTTGTTTATGTATCCACACATGTATTTAAGTTTCCGGTCAATACAGTTCTAGCATGAATAATAAACCTTTATCATGATTAAGGAAATATAATAATAACCATTTTATTATTGCCTCTAGGGCACACTTCCATCATTAGGTATTGTTGTGAACTCATTCTAAATTTAATATGGTGTTATATCTACTGTATTCCAACTTCTCCATGGTTCATATCCCCCAATACTACCCATAGATTCATCAAAATAAGCAAAGAACACAATAAAAACAGAATTTGTCTGAAACAGAACAGTCTGTAGTAATCAGGAAACTTCGTATACTTCTGTAACTCCAAAAATTCTAAATAATTAGGACAATCTAGGAAATTTGTATATAAAAAATTTAGAACCAGATCACGTTCCTGTGAATTATGAACATTCTTTTACTGGACGCAAAAGGTTTTGTTTTTTAGCAGGATCAAATCAACTATCACCGTAGACCATCCCAAAGGTCTTATTTGGCTCAAAGACTAATTAAAACATAAAAACACATCTAACCATAGGCAAGATGAATTAATTATTTAAAAACAGAAAATAAAAATATTGGGTTGTCTCCCTACAATCGCTTTTCTTTAAAGCCTTTTAGCTAGGCATTGATAATTTTAATGATGCTCACATGAAAGACAAGAATTGAAGCACAAAGAGAGCATCATATAGCATGTGAAAATCACATCTAATTCTAACATACTTCCTATGCATAGGCATTTTATAACCAAACAAATTATCAAGACAAGTAATAACTAGCATATGCAAGAAAGAAGAATAAAACCTTGACAATTTAAACTTCAAGAGAGGTAATTTAGTAACATGAGGATTTCTATAACCATATTTTCCTCTCTCATAATAATTGCATGTGGCATCATATTCAAATTCAACAATATAGCTATAAAATAACATATTCTCTACTTGATCCACATGCATGCAAATTTGACACTCTTCCAAAATAGTGGGATTATCACAAAATAAAGTCATGACACTCTTCCAAACCCACTTTCAGTATTATTGCAAACATTGTTATCAATCTCATATTCATCAGGAGGCTTAAATAAATTTTCAAGATCATAAGAAACATTATCACCCCAATCATGATCATTACAATAGGTAGTGGACATATCAAAATTAGCATCCCCAAGCTTAGGGTTTTGCATATTATTAGCACAATTGACATTAATAGAATTTATAATAACATCGTGGCAATCATGCTTTTCATTCAAGGAGCTGTCGTGAATCACTTCATAAATTTTTTCTTTAACACTTCATCACAATTTTCAGATTCACGAATTGCAAGCAAAACTTCATAAACATAATCTACTGCACTCAACTCACTAGCAATTGGTTCATCATAATTGAATCTTTTAAAAGGATTAGCAAGTGGATGACGATCCACAATTTTTCTCACTTTCTTTGCTTCTGAATTGCAATAGACACACAGTTATGCCAAGCAAACAAGCAAACAAACCAAGTAAGACATAAAGGCAAACGGAAAGAAGACGAATAAAAAGGCAAATATTTTTGTGTTTTTCTGAAAACGTTTTAGAAGTGGGGGAGAGGAAAACGAGAGGAAAATGTCAAATAATGTAAAGCAAGATATGATAGTTTATGATGGGTAGTTAGTAGGCTTGATTAGAACCTCCCCAGCAACGGCGCCAGAAATTCTTCCTGCTACTTCTTGAGCTTGTGTTGGTTTTTCCCTTGAAGAGAAAAGGGTGATGCAGCAAAGTAGAGATAAGTATTTCCCTCAGTTTGAGAACCAAGGTATCAATCCAGTAGGGGGTACAAGCAAGTCTCCAATCTATGCACCTGCACAAACAATCAAACACTTACACCCAACACGATAAAGGGGTTGTCAATCCCTTCACGGTCACTTGCAAGGATGAGATCTGATAGAGGTAGATATAAAAGATTACTAAAAAGTCAGACAAAATAAAATCAAATAAAACTCAGCGACATATTTTGGGTTTTTAGTTTATAGATGTGAAAATATATGATGGAAAATAGACCCGGGGCCATAGGTTTCACTAGACGCTTCTCTCTTAAAGAAAGCATACGGTGGGTAAACAAATTACTATTGAGCAATTGATATAAAAGCGCAAAGTTATGATGATATCTAAGGCAATTAATGATCATGAATATAGGCATCACGTTCATGGTAATTAGACTGACTCCTGCCTGCATCTACTACTATTACTCCACACATCGACCGCTATCCAGCATGCATCTAGAGTATTAAGTTCATAAGAACGGAGTAATGCTTTAAGTAAGATGACATGATGTAGAGGGATAAACTCAAGAAATATGATGTAAACCCCATCTTTTTATCCTTGGTGGAAAAAATACAATACATGCCTCGCTACCCCTACTATGTCACTGGGTGAGGACGCCGCAAGATTGAACCCAAAACTAAGCACCTCTCCCATTGCAAGAGAAACCAATCTAGTTGGCCAAACCAAATCGATAGTTCAAAGATAAAAACAAAGATATCAAATCATGCATATAGAATTCAGAGGAGACTCGGATAATATTCGTATATAATCTGATCATAAACCCACAATTCATCGGATCTCAACAAACACACCGCAAACAAGTATTACATCGGATAGAACTCTAAGAACATCAAGGATAACTTTGTATTGAAGATCAAAGAGAGGGAAGAAGCCATCTAGCTACTAGCTATGGACCCGTTGGTCTATGGTAAACAACTCATGCATCATCGGTAGGGTGATAGGGTTGATGTAGAGGCCCTCCGTGATCGAATCGCCCTCCAGCAGATCGCCGGAAAAGGTCCCAAGATGCAATCTCACGAGGTCAGAGGCTTGTGACGGCGGAGAAGTATTTTGGTGGACACTTCTGGTGGTTTTGGAATATTTGTGAATTTATAGAGCAAGAATTAGGTTAGGAGACCTCCGAGGGGCCCACAAGCCCTCAGGGCACCCCCCTGGGACACGCCCCCTAGCTTGTGGCTTCCTCGGGAAGCTCCTGGCCCCCTCTCCAAGTCCTACGGGTGTCTTCTGGTCCAAGAAAAATCACCACGAAAGTTTTATTCAGTTTGATATTCTTTTCTAAAAATCCCAAAAACAAGGGAAAACAGCAACTAGCACTGGGCACTAGGTTAATAAGTTAGTCCCACAAAATGATATAAAATAGTATATTAATGCATATAAACACATCCAAAACAAATAATATAATAGCATGAAACAATCAAAAATTATAGATACGTTGGAGACGTATCAGGACCCACCATGTCCATGGTCGTACACAAGCAAGTCCCTCATTTTCTGTTATATACTCCATTGTCAGCATATAGAAAAAGAAATGATTCCTCCTAGTGGTTTGCTGACTTCAGGGACCCACGACATTCTCAGGTATAGTCAATAGACAAGATAATAGCAAAAGAGCGGTTGACACCTGGGACGTAGCTGCCCGAGAAGTATTTTTTTTGTTATTATTGAGACGGAGCACGGTTTCAACTGGGTTGTGGCCCGTCTAGCCCAGGCTTCTATTTTACGTTCACCTCATGACTAGCCCAGCTATTTTTTCTTTATGAAAATGGCTAGCCTGGTTTATTTTTTCTGAAGAATACTGTCGGTGGGAAACGACACCTATGGGATCACTGGAATCCCTCCTGCGGTTGCGGGGCGCGGGGATCATGAGGAGAGCGGGACTAGCAGTCAACACAAAGGGATTTACCCAGGGTCGGGCCGCAAAGATGCGTAAAACCCTACGACCCTGCTTTGGTGGATGTATTTAGTGTTCTTGAGCTCTTGAACTAGCTCCGGGTGCTGTGAGGTACGAAAGAGCCGAATCCTTTCTTCGTGTGCCATGGGCCTCCTTTTATAGATGAAAGGGTCTGCCACAGTGGCACACAGGAGGTGGAAAGTGCTACAGCGTTGCGAGTTTATCGCTAGTATTACAGGACAAGACATATTTAACGCACGGCTTAGGTGTCCAATTGCTTTATTGGGGACGGGAGCGAGGCCCGTCCCATCCGTCGCCGCTCCTCCTCGCTTCGACACGCGCCCTGTCCAGCGGTGCATGTGGTACCATGTTGGCAGGCAGGCAGCTGAGGTGGCGTGGTGGTGGAGCCTCCACGAAGGGTTGCATGTTGCCACGCAGGTGCTTGCCCAGCTGGTTGGGTCGGCAGCTGCATGCGAACGGCGGCGAAGTCTTAGCTGACACGGGCCTGGCAGTGGCCCTGCCAGTGCGCTTGGCGAGGGCCTTGTCGGGTGGCCCGGCAAGGGTCTTGCCGTGGCGCGCTGGCCTCCCCGGCAAGGATCTTGCAGGGGGTCTTGTGGGTTTCTTCGATGAGGATGGTTGCCTTCCTATCCTCATTTGATCTTGAGCATTATATGTCTTCACAAAGATCTGCATGCCACCACGGAGGTGCCTCCCGAGCCCTGTCCCAATGCATTTGTTTAGCATTGGTGGGCTCAAAGGTGGTTC
>NC_041383.1:245401388-245571982 GCF_002162155.2 Triticum dicoccoides | reverse complement strand
CAAGAGTCCTTGCCGGGGAAACCTGCTCTGTCCATCTGATCTTCGTGGCCCTGGTTCTTGTCGTTGCTTTGTTTTCCTTGTGGCTTCGGCTTCTCTCCGGCTTCCTTTTCCTGTCCTGTTATGCGTGGCCGTGGCGGGAGGCTCTGACTGCCCGTGCACAAGTAAAGGGGTCAAAAGCAGAGCCCCTACTTTTGTACACCGACAGGAGCCCCCGGGCCTGGGCCATACATAAGCACAGCACGTTGTTGGGCCAGGCCCAGAACGGTGCGCGGGCAGTTGGGCTAGACTTTTACCGCGGCCACTGTTCTGTCCCCTGCGCTTCCCCATGACCCGCATTGAACGCGTGACGTGGGGGTCGTGTGCGCGCATGACGTGGCAGGCATGCGTGGGACAGCGCTCGCGCGCATCCGTCGCATCGCAATTAATGGGAAAGGAGGCGGCCCGCGCCTTCCCCATAAAAAGGAATAATCACGGGCGCGCTGCTCACTTTGCCCCTTCCCTGCGCCTTCCTCCAATCTCAGAACCGCCGCCCCCTTCTTCTCGAGCCTCTCTGCTTTCGTCCATCTCTGCTGCGCTTTTGCCATCCTCTGCTTTTTCGCTTCCCGCAGTAGCCATGGCGCCCAAGTCCACCAAGAGCAAGGGAGCGGCAAAGGATGCTGGCTTGTCGGAGCAGCCGGAGAGCGAGCTGGTGGTGCGGTGGGCGCAGTCCGCCTATTTCCCCTCGACGGTTGGCATGCCCGAGCTTTGGGAGATGTTCAAGTGTTTGTGGGGCGTGAAGACGGGGGGGAGAAGACAGGGCATCCGGCCACGACCGTCGTCCCTGCCAGCGCCGGGCCCTCCTTGCATCGGTACCCCTTCTTCGTCGACTATTTCTCTTGCGGGCTTTGTCCCCCCTTCTCCGATTTCTTCAAGGACATCATGCACACCTATGGCTTCCGCCTTTTGGATTTCACTCCAAATGCCGTGGCGTGCATGGCCCTCTTTGCCCATCTTTGCGAGGGCTTCGTCAGGGTGTACCCCAGCATGGCGCTCTTCCGCCATTACTTCTCCCCTCGGATCCAAAAAGGGGGCTCCATTGCTGGCTACGTCGCCTGGATCCCGAGGGCCAAGGGGGCGTACCCGGATGGCGCCACGAAGGAGAGGTGGGAAGAATGGCGGGGCCGATGGTGCTGGATTGAGGAGAAAGACCCGCCAGCGTTCTGCGAGGTTTGCCAGAAGCCGCCGGTCCGTGGCGGCGATTGGGGCGACGTCGACGCCGACAACGTGAGGCTCAAGATCGCCACCACCAGGATTCTTCGGCTTACCCAGGCCGGGCTCACCCTCGAGATGATTAGGGCAGACTACATCCACCGCCGGATTGCCCCTCTGCACGACAAGGGGAGGTCGGCCTGGCTCTTCGTGAACGCCGCCGACATCATGAGGCTCCGCCCCGGCCTCGACAACGACCTGACGGTGCTGCGGCACACCCATCTTTGCCAGTGAATCTTCCAGCTCGAGGTTGATGACGCGAGTGAGGTCGAGCGGTCCGGCAAGCTTGCCAGGGCCGTCGCGAAGTCCGGCAAGGTCGACAAGGAGCATGTCTTCAAGCTGCCAGCGGGGGTGGTCCCGCTGACCAACAACTCACGTCAGAATGATATCATCGCCATTATGTCGCTCTTCAACGTGCATGGCCTCGACCCAAACTGGGTCGAGCCGGACAAGCTTGTGGTGCAGGAGTTCTTCGACACTCTGCACAAGATATACATCAGCGACGAGCCGCGGCTCATCCAGGACACCTCCCCGACGGAGCTGGACTATATTGCCGCCAAGGTGGAGGAGGTGAGGCTTGCCGAGAAGGAGGCAAAGCTCGTCAAGGAGGCCAGCAGTGCCAGCGGCGTGGTGGACAAGGCCGCGGCGGAGGCGGAGGAGGGGGAGCTCGCCCGGTGGGCTGCAGCCGCTGGGGAGGCTAGCGGTGCCGACTCCGGGGCTACCCTCGTCGAAGATGCTGCCGACGGGTCATCGGAGGAGGAGGGCGAGGAGGGGAGGGCCGCGACCGCCGATCCCCCGACCACCGGAAAAAGGCGGGTCCTGCGGCGGTCCACCTCCGGCGAGCCGGTCCGCCAAGACCAGGCCGTGCAGCTGCGACAAGCCCAGGAAGCGTCCGTGCGCCAGACGAGGGTGGTGGCGATGAAGAAAACAGCGAAAGTCGTGGTGTCGAAGAAGAGGAGATCTGCTTCTTCGTTGTCCAAGCGCGCCCCGACGCCATCGCCTCCCCCCTCGCCGGCAAACATCAGCGCGGGGATTGAGGGTGACTTGTTTGACTTCGGGCCTCTCAGCCCGGAGAGGGAGCTCGGGCCTCTCAGCCCGGAGCGGAAGAGGAAAGCAACAGAGGAGGAGGAGGAAGAGAACGAAGAGTAAGCCTCTGCTTTCCTTCCTCATTCCTCACACCTCCCCTGATGGTATTGCTCATTTGGCTGCATCTTGCAGGGATGTGGAGACGCTGGCCCAAAGGATCAAGAGGGCCAGTACTTCGGCGAGTGGCCAGCCCCCGGCAGGCACCTCCAGTACGCCACTGGTGGTGTCGAGCAGCCCGGACAGCAGCCCCCAGCCCAGCCCCCAGCGTGAGTCCATCACCCAGCCTCTATCAACGTGTGCTGAGCACAATGCTTTAGTATTAACCGTGTTGTGGATGTAGGAGAGGGGCAGCACCAAAGGGAGCCACAGAGGGCTTCTCCGATCGTGCCGCCTCCGTCAACTACACCACCCCTAGGGGCATCCCCGGCGAGGACACCAAGCACCGGGGCCGTGCACATGGAGGAGGGGGAGGGGAACGCAGGCGCTGGTGGCTTTGCTTCGACACCAGATCTTGGCGAAGAAGGGGCTTCCGCCTCTCGGCCCGACACGGGTAAGCTACTCGCTCTCCACTTTCTGCTTGCATTCTTCTTTTTCTCTTTTCCTTATTGGCCTTCGATCTTGGCTTCGCCCTGTCTATTTCTTGGCGTCTAGACCCCTCCTCAGAGGACGTCGACACCACCATCAAGGACGTCGCTGTGGATGCCGTGGTAGAGGCGGAGAAGATTGCTGTCGAGGAGAGCGCCAGGGGCGCCGCCGAGGATGCCGCCAAGGGGGCCGGCAAGGCCGCTGCCAAGGAGGTGGCGTTCGACGACTTGCCCTCCTCTTCGGCTACCTCTAGCTCTGGCAAGTACCTGAGGGTGAGCGACGACCTCTTCGTTCATCTCCTTGGCGGGTCGAGCACAAGGGCCCCCTTTGAGGGAGAGGTGTTCGACGAGGAGGTGCTTGCCGCGGCCGGGCTTGAGGTCGTTGATGAGCCCGGCGTTGGTGGCGCCGGCTCCTAGGAGGAGCAGCTGCTCCAGGACATGGGCGCCAGCTTTCGGAAGCTTCAGGCGCTCCACCGCTCCCGTTTGGACAAGGCCAAGTCCAGGACGGTGATGGTGGAGAAGGCGGAGGCGGACTTTGAAGGGAGCGTCACCGAGGCGCAAGACTGGTTCCGCCAGGCTCAGGTTAAGCTGAAGGCCGCCCAGGGCGAGCTGGCCAACCATGAGGTGGAGCTCGCCCTGAAGCTGGCCGACATCGAGAAGGCCCAGGAGACAGCGAAGAAGTTGGCTGACAAAGCCGAAGCCGTCCGGTCCCAGCACGAGGCTGCCCTGAAGACCCAGGAGGAGGACCTTGCCGAGCGCGAGGAGAAGCTTGCTGCCACGCTCCGCGACAAGGACAAAGAGGTGGACAAGCTCGTACTGCAGCAGACCCAAGAGCTGGAGCGGAGGCATCAGGAGGCACTCAACGCCCTGGCTCAGGCCCATGCCGGCAAGGTGAAGGAGCTGTAGGAGCAAGCTCTAAAGCTGGCCCAGGAGAAGCACACACTCAACGGTGCTCTGGTGGTGGCGCAGGGCGAGGTCATCAGCAAGTCTGGAGAGCTCTCCGAGGCCAACATCTCCATCAAAGATCTCAAGATGAAGCTGGGAGAGCTCGAGGACACGTTGTCGGGGGCCTTGACCCGGGAGGGGCTCCTGACCAAGGAGCTGGAGACGGAGAAGCAGCTACTGAGGAACGAGACCGCCAACCTCAAGGACTACAAGGCGGGCGAGAAATGCTGGCTCGGGCACCTTGCCGCCGTTGCAAACTCGGCCGCCGATCAGCTGGCCATTATGGGGATGCCAGAGATGGGGTACGCACCTGAAGCGAGCTTGAGCCCCAACGCCAACCTGACCATATACTTCGAGAAGGTCGTCGGCGCCCTGAAGCGGCTTCACTCCAATCGGGCGGTTTGCCTAGCCGAGGAATCCCGGATACTCTGTCGGGGGACCATGACCAGGGTGCTCACCAAGATCGCGCACTTGCACCCCGACCTCGACTTTGGAGCCGTGCTGAAGAGCTTGCCGGAGGATGCCGACATCGCGGCGCTCAATGAGCGTATCCAGCCCATCCTCAGCCGCATCGACAAAATCAAGAGGGTGGAGGGCCAGCGCCGGGACTAGGCATCCCGTTCTCCGTCGCTGCTGTAGGTTCATGACCAAGACAATGCTATCTTTAGTTAGAACCGTGGCGGCAATTTGTGTAACATAACTCTGCAGTGCTCCTGAAACTATGCATGTTATTTTCCTGTTCGATTTTCCTTTGTATGTCCACCCCACGTCAACTGGGTAAGCTTGCCGGCACGTAAACCCAGGGCGGCACTTTGAGGATGGATCCTCATTAGCCTGCCGGGTGTGCTTGTTGCCGGGCAAAGCACCTTACCGCCCTTGGCGCGGCCGCTCGATCTGTCGAGCTTGACTCGAGTCAGAACCGAGAGCGTTGCTGATGGTGAAAGGCTACCCTGCCGCTCTTGACGCGGCCGCTTGAACTGTTGAGCAGACTCGAAATAGGACAAGGGCATTGCCGACCGCAGGAGGGCCCCTCTGTGTACAGGCTTCCCATACATAGGCCGAACCGTCGAGGATAATAACCATATATTTAAGGAGACAAACTCTAAATTCAGTATGACTTAGCTCTCTCGTCGCTGCCTCGGCGTCCTTCATGCCAACGGGCATGGTTGCCTTCTTGGTCACCTTCCCCGCAGGAGCCGTGGCGATGGAGAACCGCTAGATCGACTGCTAGGCCAGATCCTCACGATTGCGTCCCCCTACCTGGCGCGCCAAAGATGTCGGTGGAAAACAACACCTATGGGATCACTGGAATCCCTCCTGCGGTTGCGGGGCGCGGGGATCGTGAGGAGAGCGGGACTAGCAGTCAACACAAAGGGATTTACCTAGGTTCGGGCCGCAAAGATGCATAAAACCCTACGATCCTACTTTGGTGGATGTATTTAGTGTTCTTGAGCTCTTGAACTAGCTCCGAGTGCTGTGAGGTTCGAAAGAACCGAATCCTTTCTTCGTGTGCCATGGGCCTCCTTTTATAGACGAAAGGGGCTGCCACAGTGGCACACAGGAGGTGGAAAGTGCTACATCGTTGCGAGTTTATTGCTAGTATTACAGGACAAGACGCATTTAATGCGCGGCTTAGGTGTCCCATCGCTTTATTGGGGACGGGAGCGAGGCCCGTCCCGTCCATCGCCGCTCCTCCTCTCTTCGACACGCGCCCTGGCCAGCGGTGCATGTGGTGCCATGTTGGCAGGCAGGCAGCTGAGGTGGTGCGGTGGTGGAGCCTCCATGAAGGGTTGCATGTTGCCACTCAGGTGCCTGCCCAGCTGGTTGGGTCGGCAGCTGCATGCGAACAGCGGCGAAGTCTTAGCTGGCGCGGGCCTGGCAGTGGCCCTGCCGGTGCGCTTGGCGAGGGCCTTGTCGGGTGGCCCGGCAAGGGTCTTGCTGGGTGGCCCGGCAAGGGTCTTGTCGTGGCGCGCTGGCTTCCCCGGCAAGGATCTTGCCGGGGGTCTTGTGGGTTTCTGCGGTGAGGATGGTTGCCTTCCTATCTTGATTTGATCTTGAGCATTCTATGTCCTCACAAAGATCTGCATGCCACCACGGAGGTGCCTCCCAAGCCCTGTCCCAATGCATTTGTTTAGCGTTGGTGGGCTCAAAGGTGGCTCGCTCGGTTGGTGGGGGCGGGCTTACCCGGCAAGGGTCTTGCCAGGGCCGCTGAGGCTCCCCCGGCAAGAGTCCTTGCCGGGGAAACCTGCTCCGTCCATCTGATCTTCGTGGCCCTGGTTCTTGTCGTTGCTTTGTTTTCCTTGTGGCTTCGGCTTCTCTCCGGCTTCCCTTTCCTGTCCTTTTATGCGTGGCCGTGGCGGGAGGCTCTGACTGCCTGTGCACAAGTGAAGGGGTCAAAAGCAGAGCCCCTACTTTTGTACACCGACAAATACCCAATCCAGACTGAGCCAACCTAGGCCTACTTATCTTTCTCTGCCCTGCTGGCTGCAACTCTTTCAAGATGGCTGCAAATCTTAAGTAATATGAAATGGGCTATAGATATAAAAAAACACATGACCAATTGGCAATTACTTTCAAATTTCTGAATTTTTTCACATTTTCAGATTCCAATTTCACTGGGCTTTAACCTAATTTATATATATATCTTCAAAGTACTTTAAATCTAGCTCGACATTTCGGTATTAAAAATAGTTTGGACCCAACCGAAATATGCGACATTTCATTTGAATTTGTAACCCTGACCGTGGCCAACAAAAAGAAAACGGACTACACTAAATTGCATAAGATGTTGCAAATGAGCTGTAAATTATTGAAAAAATAGGGAATTGGCTAACTTGTGAGCCTATTAAGTTGGTGTGTATGCAATATTTTTTTACTTATTATATACGTCAACAAACGATTCTAGCGGAAGTGATCGTTGGATGTCAATCCAATGGCCGTCGTGCTTCTTCAATCTCTGATCTCCTTGCTCTAGCCGCCAAACCCAGCGCTGGCGGGACTGCCTACTCCCGCCTCCCGTGGTCGGCTGTGCTGTCGCGCAGACGTCACCGCCCCCTACTACTCCCACCGCTGGCCAGGTCATCCCTCTACTCACCCAAATCCCTCCATTGCTGTGCCTTTGCCGCCTTCGGGTCATTCCCTTCTTGGGTCTTGCCATCATCTACCACGTTGGTGTTCTCAGCACGGCGTGGTCAACGTTGGCAACAAACGACAACATCGGAAGAGGGATGTACGTGGAGAGGCTGACAGTTGGGACCCACATGGTCCATGGCCGCACGCAAGCAAGTACCTCCTTATTACACCAAAAAAATGAATCCTCCCCATGACAGCTGGGACCCACCTGCTATATATTCGCACAGAAGGAAGTGCCTCCTTATTAAGCGAAAAATAACAATTGCTCCACATGACAGCTGGGACCCACCAGTTATATCTTCGCACGGAAGGAAGTGTCTCCTTCTTAAGCAAAAATTAGTGATTGCTCCCCATGATAGCTAGGGCCACCCGATTTGGAGGTTGACTTGTGGCCCTACTAAGTTGACGCGTACGCAGGGCTTTGTCAACTTAGTCAACAAACGATTCTATCACTAGTGACCATTGGATTGTTAACATCCAATGGTCGTCCTGCTTATTCAACCTCTGATTTTCTTGCTCCAGCCGTCCAACCCACCACGTGCTCTTGCCTCCAATGATCAGTTGTGCTGCTGCGCAGGCCTCACTACCCCTCCTACTCCCATCGATGGCTAGGCCATCCATCTACACACCCACACCCCCTGTTATTCGACGGCGATGGTAGCCTCACACCGCAGCCGAACCATTCAACCCTCATACTACCCTCCACGTGTTCCTAGGCTCCACGTCGTTCCCTGCCTCACCGTCATCCACCACCTGGGTATTGTCCGCGCGGCGTGGTCGACATGTTCAACAAACGACAACCATCGGAAGAGGACTGTACGCGGTGAGGCTGACAGATGGACCCACCAGCTACATCTTCGCACACAAGGAAGTGCCTCCTTATTACGCGCAAAAAAAAGAATACTCCCCCTGAGAGCTCGGACCCACCATCAATATCTTCGCACGCAAGGAAGTGCCTCCTTATCCTCCCTGACAGCCGGGACTCACCCGGTCGAAGCGTATGTAGCTTTGTCATTCTGGTCGCAAACGTGTACGTACATACTGGTCCATCGATCTTTCTGCCACGATGAACCGTGGCCCAGTAAGGAGCGGTAGCTGTTCAGGCAGTCCCATCTATATCGTGTACACGTACATACAACCACGCTGCAAGAAAGTAAATACATCTATGTATGTACATATGGGCAGGGTCTCGAACGCATACAGCAACAGCGTCCTATTCATCAGTAGCCAACTGGTTGGGTCGGAACGGAGAAACAACGTCATTTTCATCGGGAGGCAACAGATTAGGTCGGAATGGGTCCTATTCAATGGGAGCCAACCGGCTTGAATGGAACGGCCGGAACGGGGTCTGGCGTACCGCAGTACAGAGATAACATCCTTCTGTTTGATCGGCTACGGTCAAAACAGGATCCTATTCATCGGGAGGGGTGTGGCATACTGCAAAACGGAGGAAACGGAATTGTGTTGGAGCACTTACGGTCGAAATGGGGTCCTGTTTGGTGTGGCGTACCGCAAAACAGGACACCACGGGCTACAGTTCATCCACCATCTACTGCCTCGCTTCACCCTCCACGAGCTACTGTTCACCCACCATCGACTTCCTCCAGCCTCCACCTGCTACTGTTCATCCACAGGCTACTGTTCATCCAGCCTCCACCGGATATTATTCAACCAGCCCTCCACGGGGTCCTGTTCATCCACCCCAACCGGCTCGGGTGTGTGATCACCCACAAGTATATGGGGTCAATTGTAGCCTTTTAGATAAGTAAGAGTGTCGAACACAACGAGGAGCAGAAGGAAATGACAAGTGGTTTTCAACAAGGTAATGTCTGCAAGTGCTAAAATTGTAAGTAGCGGAGTAGTTTGATAGCAAGATAACTTGTAACGAGCAAGTAATGATAGCAATAACAAAATTGCAGCAAGGTAGCCCAATCCTTTTGAGGAAAAGGACAGGCCAAAACGGTTTCTTATGATAAGCAAAGTGTTCTTGAGGGTACATGGGAATTTCATCTAGTCACTTTCATCATGTTGGCTTAATTCGTGTTCGGTACTTTAATAATTTGATATGTGGGTGGACCGGTGCTTAGGTGTTGTTCTTACTTGAAAAAACCTCCTACTTATGATTAACCCTCTCGCAAGCATCCGCAACTACGAGAAAAGTATTAAGAATAAATTCTAACCATAGCATTAAACTTTTGGATCCAATCGGTCCCTTACGGAATAGCACATAAATTGGGGTTTAAGCTTCTGTCACTCTCGCAACCCACCATGTAATAAATACTCCACAATGCATCCCCTTAGACCCAAATATGGTGAAGTGTCATGTAGTCGACGTTCACATGACACCACTAAGAGAATGACAACATACATATCATCAAAATATTGAACACATATCAAGCTCACATGATTACTTGCAACATGATTTCTCCCGCGACCTCAAGAACGAAAGTAACTACTCACAAATGATAAACATGCTCAAGATCAGAGGGGTATTAAATAGCGTAATGGATCTGAACATATAATCTTCCACCAAATAAACCATATAGTAATCAACTACAAGATGTAATCAACAGTACTAGTCACCCACAAGCACCAACCTATAGTTTTGATACATAGATTGAACACAAGAGATGAACTAGGGTTTGAGAGGAGTTGGTGCTGTGAAGATGTTGATGAAGATAGCCCTCCCCAAGATGGGAGAGTTGTGGTGATGATGATGACAATGATTTCCCCCTCCGGGATCGAAGTTCCCCCGGTGGAATCGCTCCGCCGGAGGCCAAAAGTGCTCCTGCTCAAGTTCCGCCTCGAGGCGGCGGTGCTTCATCCCGAATGTCCTCCTATGATTTTTTTCTAGGTCAAAATGACTTATATACCAGAAGATGGGCACTGGAGGTGGGCCGAGGAGGGCAGCACCCACCAGGTCGTGCCTGGGCCTCCTGGCGTGCCCAGGTTGCTTGTGCCCACCTGGTGGCCCCCCTTTGGTACTTATTTGCTCCAATATTTATTAAATATTCAATAAAAAATCCTTGGGAAGTTTCAGCTCATTTGGAGTTGTGCAGAATAGGTAGCTTGATGTAGCTTTTTCAGGTCCAGATTTCCAGCTGCCGGAATTCTTCCCCTTGGTGCATACCTTGCATATTATGAGAGAAAAGGCATTAGAATTACTCGATGGAGCATTATTATGCAATAAAATAACATAAATAATAGTAGGAAAACATGTTGCAAAATGGACATATCAACTCCCCAAGCTTAGACCTCGCTTGTCCTCAAGCGAAAACTGAAATCGAAAAACATGTCCACATGCTTAGAGAGAGAGGTGTCGACAAAAACAAAAATATGGACATAGCAGCATCATGTGACTTATTATAATAGTGACAAACTTTAACATAAATCTTTTATCATAGAACTTTTATCATAGGCTTCTCATGAACAAGTGACAATTCATGACAACATCGAAGTATAAAGCATAAACTCTATTGGAAACTGACAAACTATGTTCTCAGTCAACTTTGCAACTACAATTCATCATCTTTTCGGGAAGGGTCACGTACCGGAGCCTTTAGGCAAGTCCACATACTCAACCATCATTTAGTCTTCTATTAGTGCTAACACTCACCCATACACATGAGCAAAACGTTTCAACCGGACACATAGAAAGATAGGGGCTTATAGTTTTGCCTCCCAACACACTCACCTCATGGGTGATGTCAACAATAATAACTCATTCCACCCATATTCAACTGGACATATGTGCCTAGATCTTTCCTCACCACATGATGCTTGCCAAAGGAGAAAAATAAAAGGAATAGAGAGAAAAACTTTCACTCTTGCATAAAAGTAAATACATGAAAGTAAAATATAGGCCCTTCGTAGAGGGAAGCAGAGGTTGCCATGTGCTTTTTGTTTGTATGCTTAACCCCTTAGTGCAAGAGAACGTCACGTTATATTGCCCCTTGTGATGGTAACCTTTATTATGCAGTTTGTCGCTTTTATTCTTCACCATCACAAGTTTGTACAACGCTCAATTTTCCATTACACTAAATGGTCTCACACTTTTAGAAGCAATTTTTATTGCCCTTTTTGCACCGATGACAACTTACTTGAAGAATCTTACTCAATCCATAGGTAGGTATGGTGGACACTCAAACGAGATTTGGGTTTAAGGGTTTTGGATGCATAATTAATATCTCTACTTAGTGTGGAGTTTTTGGCTAGCAAAGATAAGGGCAAGCACCACATGTTGAAGGATCTATGACAATATAACTTCTATGTGAGTATGAACAAACATAAATCATTAAGTTGTCTTCCTTGTCCAACGTCAACAATTTTGGCATATAATATTTTGATGGGTGCTCACAATCATAAAAGATTTCCATGATAGTATATTTATATGTGAATCTTCTCTTCCCTTATTAATTCGTTCATGAGTTGCATCATTGACCAATGCTACATTTGTCAATCTACAATAAATTTTTCTACTTATACTTTTCCTTGTGTAATGTCATCACTTACCATAAGATTAGCATATGATCTTTTTCTTTTATTTACTTTCTTTTTATTGAAACAAGAGAGTAAAGAAGGCAAAACTCAAACTAAACATTATTATATATCTCACACACGATTACAAGGATTGATCACTAAGCAGACTCACAAAAAGAAAGGATCGAACTAAACTTTTATTCATCTAATAGCAAAAGATAACCATGGATCGAACTAAGAAAGTAAAGGCAAAAGATAATGGAGATGATACAATACCGGGCACCTCCCCCAAGATTGGCAAAGCCAAGGGGAGTGCCCATACCCAATACTCAGTTTTCTTTTGGTGGTGTAGAAGAAGGTGGTGTTGATGAAGTAGAAGCAATCCGGTCATTAAGGACCAAGAGGCTCTCCAATCTTCGGATGATTCTCCGCAGGGAAGCGATGTGCTCCATATGCAGAATATTTTCATGATTGAGATACTTGTTTTGTATACGAACCATATCAATGACCCTGAAGGCTACAATCTCAGTGGGGGTAAGATGAGCATAGTAGGGTTCAAGGATATCTTCCTCTTCCTCATCGGCGGGCAAGGCTTGCTCGTCCATCGGAACTTGATCTCCGGTGGCCTCCTTGCTCTTGTCCTACTTAGCTGCTCCAACGGGGTCTTCTCTCTTCAGCTCAATCTTCATCAACCAAGCATCCTCTTCCATATGATCAGAGGGAGAAGAAGACATGATGCCTGGCTCAACAGATCTGACAGAAAACAGCCAGAAAAGAAAATAGGAGATTTGTCCCTGATTCGAAGGTCAACAGGTTCGGGAGGTATATAGAGATTTTTTATCTTGGGGAACAAGCAGAATGATGCGGAGCATCCTACGGTCATCACCACGTCAAGAGTCCGTTTGGCAAGTGACACGTGCAATCTACTTCACATACACAAAGGTGAATCTTCTCCTTTACACGTGCTCACTTGACCCCTTCGAGGATGGTATACTACTTGACACTTCTCCCGTGTGCATGCATAGGTATTCTCGGAGATTCACGGATGTCGAGGAGGAGTGCAAGCGCCAAGGAACAACTACACCATCCGCGAGGGAAGCATGGAAGAGAAGACGGAAGAAGAAGGAGCTGCGGAGTCTACAGCGACCGGATGACCGGAAGCCACCGGATGTCCGACACACCTACAGCGCCCGGACGATCGGACTACACCAGACGTCCGACACCTGGAGCTCCAGCCAGCCCAAGAGACCTGCCGACGAAAGCTACAGCGGCCGGACGACCGACGAACGCCAGACGTCCGACAAGTCCCAGCGCACGGACGACCCACACCGACCGGACGACTGGTGCTACGGGGACAGAGAAGAATTTACGGAAGTCCGAAGACTTCCGGACGTCTGGACCGTCCCGAGCTTCCGGACGTCCGACGCCTGTGTGCGCAGCCGCGGGCCTTTGGCCTTGTATCCCTCTCCCCCTTACCCCTTCGTGGCTTAGACTATAAATAGACCACCTCCACCTCCTTTCTAGGGTTAGCAAATATGATAGCTCATTCTTAGGTGAGCTTTGCTCCTACCTCTACTCTTGAGAGAGAGATACTACCACTTCATTGGAGGCCAAGACCTCCATCTAGGAGAAGATCCCACGGGATATCATCAAGACCCCCTCGTGGGAAGATCCTACTAGGATATCGTCAAGACCTCATATCCTCTTGGATTTGAGACGAACCTTACCTTGTATCTTTCCCTTTGTTGTTCATGTACCTTGTGGATCTTGTGCGTTTGATTATCTAGTGGATGTGTGATTTGGACTTGTTCTTGAGTGTTTCCTCCTTGTGATTTCTCCCCGTTCTTCCCCGTGTTCATCGTGCTCTTCGAGGGATCCCACTCCAAACGTGAAAGATCGGCCTACACCGGGTTAGCCCCGCATCATATGGTATCATGAGCCAGGTTTATCACGTATTTGGAGTCCCTCCCACCATTTTCTAGCCTTATTTTGCTTGATTTCGTCCTAAAACTCGAAAATCCCCACCAAAAATAGCCCCAAATTTTTTTGTGATTTGTTGGTTTGATGATATTTTGTTGACTTTGATCCAAGGATTTGCTTGGTTTCAAGTGGATCTAGCATTTCCCCAAGTTTCCCCATCTTTCATTCATGAAATCCCGCGAATTTTGACCCCGAAATCTCCATTTTCCGCCCAAAATCACGTCTCGGAGCTCAAATCCCGCGTTGACACCGACCCACCGGACGACTGCCACTTTATCGGACGTCCGGAGCCCCAGGAACCACCGGACATCCGCTACTTACCGGACGTCCGGCATCCCATTCCAGAACGAAATTAGCGGATTTCCGAGCTCACCGGACGTCCGGCCACCGGACATCCGTCCATTTCCGGACGTCCGCTACCTGTACATATCAACTTCGGCTGATTCTTATTTCATCCATAACTAATTCATCCGAACTCCGATTTTGACGTTCTTTAGCTCGTTTTGAAGCTATTGACATCCCCCATCCCACAAAAATACCACCAACATCATTTGACTCCATCAAATTTTGTGAATTTTGGCATCTTTGCCTAGGCCCTCCACCACATCATCCGCATAGCCACCACCGACTTCCGCAACCTAACCTATTTTGTTCACCATAGCATTAGTGGTTGCTTGAGTAGTGATTAGAGTCTCCTAAGGTGTTTCGGCTACTTAGGGACGGTTGCTTCTTATTCAACCACCACCACCGCTTTCCGCTACCACCATTTGACATTTGCCTTTGGAGATTTTGAGTTTGCGGTTTTTCCGTTTCCTAAGGTGTTTCGGCTAACTAGGAACGGGTCGACATCGGCAACACCGCCTCTCATCATCACCAAGGACGGTAACCTCGACGACACCATTGTATATTACCCTTGCAATTGCATTGTTAACCCCTAGCCCATTTTGCGTTACTTGCCTATCGAGACTAGCCATTTGAGTATTGTCGGCAACGTGACTTGTGCACATTAGTGGTCTACATCATCCATTGCATACATACCATATCATCTTGGTATCATATCATCCATTGTGCCTCAAGTTTGTTCCCGCATATACACAATTGCTATCTTGGTTTGTGCATTGTGCAAAAATGGCCATAGAAAAAAAAAAGAATAAAGCTTTTAAGCAAAAGAAAGAGAGCAAAGAAGCTTGTAAGCAATAGCCATAGCATCAAAATATATCATATGGTATCATACTCGATCATCTTGGATCATCTTGTGAGAAACAACGGGAACCATACATACATAGCATACTTGGGATAGAAAGTTTATCCATTTTGCATCTTATAGGTTGTGCACAAGTGCCGTATCCGCCTATTGAGCAATCGTGCTAGCGTCTCTCTTGAGTTGTGCAACACGAGCGTTTTCCGTGGATTCCACATTTTGTGCTCATTCCTTGGTTGCACGACCCCATTTATCTATCCTTGTGTGTGTTTCCGTGTGCCACATATTGCTATTGGTCTACTTGTTTCGCTTGCGAATTTGTGAATCTCTTTCAACATTATTGACTCTTGCTAACAATTTGCATCAAATTTTTGTGCCACTATCCTCACCGAGCTCTACCATAAGCTTTACTTGATAGGTGTGAGTGAACAAGTCCGGTACCAATTCCACTATTCTTTCATCTCACATTGAGTGAAACGGATACATCCTCAACTTTGGGAAAAGGTAACTTGGTATTGTTTATCTCATTTCCTACTCACCTCTACTCGAGTCTTGTGATGGATAGGCAAGGCATTTCACCTTCGGTCTACAACAACAACGACGAGTTCGATGCCATGAACAACAACTCCGACGCCAAGATGCAAGCTAAAATGGAGGAGATCAAAGCCCTCATCAAGTCCTACAAGCGATCTTCCTCATGTTCGAGAAGACGCTCAAGAGCACATGCTTCCGAGCTACCGTCTCCGGCAAGATCACATCGGCATCGACACCATCACCAACAAGAACGTGAAGGTCAAGAGCTCAACACCAACAACCGCTCAACGACTTCACCATATCCCTTGGCATCTTCGCCAAGCGACTTCGAGGCATCTTCGTCTACGGACATACGGCATCTTCGCCAACAAGCACCCCAAGACTACGCTCAAGAGAAGCTCCCCAAGCTCAAGTCCGCGACTTCCACGAGCTACTACGACCTCGACATCGACCACGCGATTCCTTTCTATGGGACTCACGAACCCGAGGAGTACCTCGAGTGGGAGCGTTTGATGGACGACTACCTCAAGCTACATCAAGTTCCTCCCAAAGATCAAGTGAAGTGCACCACAAGAAACTTCCACGAGTATGCATTAGCATGGTGGATTCACACACCTTCGGAGTACTACGACATGAGTTGGCCCAAGACGAAGAGAGCTTTGCGGCGAGAGTTCGTGCCCCCAACCTACACGGAACAACTTCGACGCCAATTGGAGAACACCATCCAAGGATCCAAGTCCATCAGCGCATACTTCAAGGAGATGAAGATTGCCTTGCGACGAGCCGGCATGGACGACCCCATTTCGATGAAGTTCCACTTCATGATGGGATTGCACAACGACATCTCCAAGACCATCTTCCTCGAGAACTACAAGTCCATTGACGACTACTACATTGGTGCTCTCAAGGCGGAACAAGAACTCATGAAGGCCAAGGCTTCTCCACCCCAAGCAAACTTCGCGGCGACCAAGCTCTACGACAAGCATGAGGCTAGTACCACCAAGATGTCCAAGCCCGACGAGCTCCAAGACGATGCTCCCAAGTTTGACTTCACCGCCATCCCTCTTTGTGGCATTGATGGTGCCGAGTCTACTTCGACTCTTTTTCAAGATGGTGCGGCGACGAGTACGACTACGGAGACCCTCAAGGACCAAGCTTTGGAGGCGAGCGACAAGGTGGCGAGCAAGGATGATGTTTCCATCTTAGGAGGCGAGAGTGATGATGTGCCATCTTCGGCCTTCATCAACGGCGACGGTGACGAGATGATCGAGCATGGGATTTTCCCTTCGGTCATGGAGGAGAGTGATGATGTGCCATCTTCGGCCTTCATCCACGGCGACGACGACGAGATGGTTGAGCATGGGATCTTCCCTTCGACCACGGTGACGTATGATGACTTGAGTGACTTTTGCCACCATATTGAGAGTGAGAGTGACTTCACCACTATCCCCATATATGATGAGTTGCCCCACTTTCCATGTGAGGAGAGCCACAACCCCCACCACTTGTGTGAGATGAGTGACTCCACCATATGTGACTTTGAGTGCACCTACTTTGAGGGATTGAGTGAACCACCACATAGAGATAGTGAGATAGTTGATAGGTCTCGTGAGGCCATTTGCATTTCTAACAACTTGACCTCTACCTCTATTGTGTCTTCTCATTTGGTGCTAGGTCCTATTTATGATGACGCGCCGATCCTCGACGACTTCGTCCTCCCTTTGGACAAGATGATGGCCATGGTGGAATATTATGCACCCCCACATGGTTCCATCAAGATGAAGCTGACCACCATTTGGTCTCTCCCACCTCACCTACACCACTTGAGTGGAATGACAAAGGTAACATAGGTGACAGTGATGCTCTAGTCCCACTAGTGGACATTCGTGACATTGATTGCTTGCATGATGTTGATCCACCTAGTACCATGCTTCATGATAGTATGATTTCCTCATGTGATGATTTCCCCATTTATGATGAATATGATGATTCTCATGTGGAGTCTATTAGTTGTGGTGCCATGTTACATAGGATTTCTTGTGACAATTCTTTAGGTCACATCATGTTTAATAATCCGCTTGACTTGTCATATGCTATGCATGAGATCAACCATATGTCTTATTTGCAATGTCTCCATAGTGACTATGCATATGCCATTAAAATAAACCCAATTTGCACATATGGCATAGATGACAAGCCCATGGTTATTGGCATTTGTTTTTCTTGTGATGATATTGATATGCTCCCTTTGCGTCATTTATCTCATATGCCATGCCATGACCACCTAGCTTCGGATATGCATTGTTTTGGATGTTGTCCATTTTCTCCATATGATGTTTCCGATATTGCTCATGAGGAGACCCCCATAGTTTCCTCATACATGTTAGGAGAATTTGATCCATCCCATTCATTGCATGACCCCAATACGTGTGTGCACCATATGCTCCCCATGAATAAACATGCTTTTGATGTGCCATATACTTGTTTGCTCAATTTGTGTCCCCAACGTGTCATACACAATAACTATTCTTTCATGATGGATGACATGTTCTTATACCATGCATCAAATTTCTTTGAGTGATGCTTATCTTGTGCTAACTCACACATGCACATACACATCATGATGGATGATGTGTACATTTACCACACACACAATTTCTTTGGTTTGTGTCTCTTTTGTGCAGGTACCCATGAATACTTGTCAACCTCGCAATCCCACGAGTTGACAAAACGAGCTCTAGAGAGCAACGATGATTTGGGATCCCATGGATTGTCTTTCCCATCGCTCTCTTTGCGCAAAAACTTCGCGCATTCATTCTACATGGCCCTCACTTGGCTATGGGTTATTGTTCATTACATATCATATGCCCATCTTTCCATGTTCACTTTGCATGATATACTCATTCCTATGCCTTTGACATGCATTTGTGACCCATGCTTTGCATTACACATGATGATTGATTCTAGTACTTGTATGTGTATTTGCAAGCTTGGTGGAGATATTGCTTGTTCTTGCCATGCTCCTTTTGTGCACCATTCCTATGATGATACTTCCATCTTGCTTTGTGTTCGTGCTTGCGATATGTCATGTGCACTCCCTATGCCTATTATTTTCTCACATGACATGATTGCCATGATTTATTCTAGTGTGTTGCATCTTCGCTCCACTAGTTTGCACGACTTGATTACTATGCTTGCTTATGTTGCATTACCAATGACTCATACTTGCTCATTTCATGCGGTTGATGACAACCATCTACACGCTTTGCACATGATTGTTATTGCTTCTTGTCACATATCTCCATATGTTGCCTCTCTCGTGATAGATTTGCCATGTATTGAGTGCAACCATGCTATTAGTCTTGCTCATGAGTTTGCCCCCATAGCACTCTCACATATGTTTGGAGATTTTGACATAATTCTTGTGAAGCATGCTTGTTTTACTTCTTTGCACCATATACCTAGTGCCATGAATATTGCCATTGTTGCATCATATTATTCATGCACTTGTGCTTCTAATGGTTTTGTGCAAAAGATGAGAACCATCATGATGGATGATGTGTTTATCTACCATGCGCATACGTTCTTTGTTTTGTTTTGTGCATGTGTAGGATACTTGGACTTTGTGTCGACTTCCACTTCACGTGAGTTGACCATTCGAGCTCTTGAGAGCGAGCCTCATACATTCTACCACGACTCGCTTCTACACCATATTTGCTTCCACTTCGGCATTGTGAAGAATGCACAAGGACACACTTTCAAGGTGACATCCTTCTTGAGCTTGGATATTGTGGATCATACTTCATGTGTTGCTTGCACCATTTGCACGCATGTTTGAGATATTGCTTTCAACCATGATTGCCACATTTCCATGCTTCACGACATATATACCTTGTGTGTTGCATCCAATTCTTGGACTACTTGCTACTATCATATGGTTGGTTGCACCAATATCATTTCTTCCAATATGCCATGTCCCTTTGCTTGTCACATGCTTGACTTGATTACCTCACACATGATGAACAATTGCTCTTTCTATTGTGTTGGGTGCCACACTATATTCATTACACCCTATGCACATTATGCTTGGCTTGTCTTGCACTTGACCCATGTGTTTAGACACTTCATTTTATTTGGTGTTGTGAATACTTCATATGCCTACCATAGACCTTTCATTGAGCAATTTGTGAATGCTTGCTATGACCTCGAGGTAGATGCTTATTCTCTTGTCACACATATTTGCATCTCTACCTCACATTTGCATACTTGTCCACATGATATTTTTGCTTGTGCTCGATTGATATGCTTACATGCCATGTCACAATCCTTTGTCACACCCGATGCTATGCTTGATGACGACACTTGTTTGGTGAATCACCTCTTGAATGCTTGGTTTTGCACTAACGCTAACCACATTTGTTTTTCCAAGTGTTTGTTGTTCTTGCTTCTTTTGAAGGAATCACTAGATGGTGCGACATTGGAGAGTGCCCATTTCGAGTTTCAAGATGATGAGTGCTTGGTGACCGACCACTTCGACACGGCACCACCATCTCTTTCCCATGGTGACTTGGTTTTCGATCCGAGGTCGGATCTTTTCCAAGGGGGAGGGGATGATGCGGAGCATCCTACGGTCATCACCATGTCAAGAGTCCATTTGGAAAGTGACACGTGCAACCTCTACTTCACATACACAAAGGTGAATCTTCTCCTTTACACGTGCTCACTTGACCCCTTCGAGGATGGTATACTACTTGACACTTCTCCCGTGTGCATGCATAGGTATTCTCGGAGCTTCACGGATGTCGAGGAGGAGTGCAAGCGCCAAGGAACAACTACACCATCTGCGAGGGAAGCATGGAAGAGAAGACGGAAGAAGAAGGAGCTGCGGAGTTTACAGCGACCGGACGATCGGAAGCCACCGGACGTCCGACACACCTACAGCGCCCGGACGACCGGACTACACCGGACGTCCGACACCTGGAGCTCCAGCCAGCCCAAGAGACCTGCCGACGAAAGCTACAGCGGCCGGACGACCGACGAACGCCGGACGTCCGACAAGTCCCAGTGCACGGACGACCGACACCGACCGGACGACCGGTGCTACGGGGACAAAGAAGAATTTACGGAATTCCGAAGACTTCGGGACGTCCGGACCGTCCCGAGCTTCCGGACGTCCGACCCCCACCGGACGTCCGACGCCTGTGTGCGCAGCCGCGGGCCTTTGGCCTTGTATACCTCTCCCCCTTACCCCTTCGTGGCTTAGACTACAAATAGACCACCTCCACCTCCTTTCTAGGGTTAGCAAATATGAGAGCTCATTCTTAAATGAGCTTTGCTCCTACCTCTACTCTTGAGAGAGAGAGAGACTACCACTCCATTGGAGGCCAAGACCTCCATCTAGGAGAAGATCCCACGGGATATCATCAAGACCCCCTCGTGGGAAGATCCTACTAGGATATCGTCAAGACCTCATCTCCTCTTGGATTTGAGATGAACCTTACCTTGTATCTTTACCTTTGTTGTTCATGTACCTTGTGGATCTTGTGCGTTTGATTGTCTAGTGGATGTGTGATTTGGACTTGTTCTTGAGTGTTTCCCCCTTGTGATTTCTCCCTGTTCTTCCCCGTGTTCATCGTGTTCTTCGAGGGATCCCACTCCAAACGTGAAAGATCGTCCTACACCGGGTTAGCCCCGCATCACAGAATGGAAGGAAAACGGAGTTCGGAAAGTACCCGAGGTGCGCACAACCCACCTGGGTGTGCCAAGCATGCTGGCGCGCCCTGGTGTATCGTGCCCACCAGGGTCACTTTCCAGGAAGTTTCTTATTTTCCTAATTTTCTAAATATTCCAAAACTGACAAAAATTATATTTGCGGATTTTTTGGAGTCCGTTCACCTAACGTATCACGTACCTCCCTTTTTTCATGATTCCGGAGGATCCCTAAAGGTTTTATTTATGTATTCTTCCAGTGTCAAGGTTTGGATAACGTTGCTATCAACATTAATGGGCGTACCTGAGATATAGTGTTTTATTCGTTGCCCATTGACAACCTTCGGGTTAGTCCCTTCGGCATTATTTATTTTGCTCCGGATCGATAGACCTCCTCAATGACATAATGTCCTTCCTATTTGGGGAGAGTTTTCCTACAAAGAATCTGAAACGAGAGTTGTATAAAAGAACATATTCTCCGACTTTGAACTCGCGCTTTTGGATTCTTTTGTCATGCCATCTTTTAACTTTTTCTTTGAACAATTTTGCATTTTCGTACGCCTGGGTTCTCCATTCATCTAATGAACTAATATCAAATAACCTCTTTTCCCCAGAAAGTTTGAAATCATAATTGAGTTCTTTTATTTCCCAAAATGCTTTGTGTTCTAACTCAAGAGGCGAATGACAAGCTTTTCCATAAACCATTTTATATGGAGACATACACATATGATTTTTATATGTTGTTCTATAAGCCCAAAGTGAATCATCTAATTTCTTAGACCAGTTCTTCCGGGCCTATTGACAGTCTTCTGTAAGATTAATTTTATTCCTATATTGCTAAGATCAACTTGACCACTAGACTGAGGATGATAAGGTGATGCAATTCTATGGTTAACATCATACTTAGCAAACATTTTACGGAAAGCACCATGAATAAAGTGGGAACCACCATCAGTCATTAAATATCTAGGGACTCCAAACCATGGGAAAATAACTTCCTTAAGCATTTTAATAGAGGTGTTGTGATCAGCACTACTGGTTAGAATAGCTTCTACCCACTTAGTAACATAATCAACAGTAACCAAAATATGTGATACCCATTAGAGGAAGGAAAAGGTCCCATGAAATCAAATCCCCAAACATCAAATGGTTCAACAGCAAGTGAATAATTTATAGGCATTTATTGACACTTACCGATATTACCTATTCTTTGGCATTCATCACAAGATGAGACAAACTTACGGGCATCTTTGAAGAGAGTAGGCCAATAAAACCAGATTGCAATCTGTCTCCCGCGTGATGTCCTCCATAAGCTTCAGAGTGACATTTCCATAGGATTTTTTCCTGTTCATGCTCAGGTACACAATGTATAATAATACCATCTACTCCTTCTTTGTAAAGATGTGGGTCATCCCAAAAGTAATGTCTTAAATCATAGAAGAATTTTTTTTCTTTTGTTGGTATGTGAAGCTAGGTGGTATGTATTTAGCAACAATATAATTAGCATAGTCAGCATACCAAGGTGTACTATGAGAAACATTTATTGCAGCTAGTTGTCCATCAGAGAAGCTATCATTAATAGGTTGTGGGTCATCAAGAAAATTTTCAAGCCTAGACAAGTTATCAGCTATGGGGTTCTCTGCTCCTTTCCTATCAGTGATATGCAAATCAAATTCTTGTAGCAGAAGAACCCACCTAATGAGTCTAGGTTTAGCATCTTTCTTTTCCATAAGATATTTTATAGCAGCATGATCGGTGTGAACAATTACTTTAGAATCAACAATGTAAGATCTGAATTTAACACAAGCAAACACCACTAGTAAGAATTCTTTTTCAGTAGTAGCATAGTTTTGTTGAGCACTGTCTAGAGTTTTACTAGCATAATGGATAACATTCAGTTTTTATCAACTCTTTGTCCTAGAACAGCACCAACGGCATAATCACTAGCATCACACATAATCTCAAAAGGCAAGTTCCAATCAGGTGGTTGAACAACAGGTGCAGTAGTTAAGGCTTTCTTTAGTGTTTCAAAGGCTTCCATACAATCATCCTCAAAAACAAAGGGAATATCCTTTTGCAAAAGATTCGTAAGAGGCCTAGAAATTTTAGAAAAGTCTTTGATAAACCTCCTATAGAAACCAACATGACCAAGGAAACTACGAATACCTTTGATATCTTTAGGACATGGCATTTTCTCAATTGCATCAACCTTGGCTTTGTCCACCTCAATGCCTCTTTCAGAAATTTTATGGAACAAGACAATACCTTTGTTAACCATAAAATGGCACTTCTCCCAATTCAGGACTAGATTTGTTTGTTCACATCTCTGCAAGACTAGGTCAAGATTGCTTAAACAGTCATCAAAAGACTTCCCATAAACAGAAAAGTTATCCATGAAAACCTCAACAATCTTTTCACAAAAATCAGAGAATATAGCAGTCATACATCTTTGAAAGGTAGCAGGTGCATTATATAAACCAAAAGGCATACATCTATAAGCAACTGTTCCAAAAGGACAAGTAAAAGTGGTCTTTTCTTGATCAGATTGTAAAACAAGTATTTGTGAAAAGCCAGAGTATCCATCAAGGAAGCAAAAATGTGTGTGCTTGGATAATATTTCTAACATTTGATCGATAAATGGCAGAGGGTAATGATCTTTTCTAGTAGCTTTATTTAATTTTCTATAATCAATTACCATCCTATAGCCTGTGACAATTCATTGTGGAATAAGCTCATTCTTATCATTAGGAACAACAGTAATACCTCCTTTCTTAGGGATACAATGAACAGGACTTACCCATCTACTATTAGCTATAGGATAGATTATACCTGCTTCCAGAAGTTTCAATATTTCCATTCTTACCACTTCTTTCATCTTCGGATTTAACCAATGTTGGTGATCAACAACGGGTTTAGCATCAGGTTCCATATTAATCTTGTGCTGACATAGAGTGGGACTAATGCCCTTAAGATCATCAAGAGTATATCCAATAGCAGCTATGTGCTTCCTTAGAACTATCAATAATCTTTCTTCTTCATGTTCTAAAAGGTTAGCACTAATAATAACAAGATATATCTTTTTTCTCATAGCACTAATAATAACAAGATATATCTTTTTCTCATCAAGATAAGCATTGATGTCTACTACACAACCTTCTTCTTGTAGACGTTGTTGGGCCTGCAAGTGCACATGTTTGTAGGATAGTAGCAAATTTCACTCAAGTGGATTACCTAAGGTTTATCAATCCGTGGGAGGCGTAGGATGAAGATGGTCTCTCTCAAACAACCCTGCAACCGAATAGCAAAGAGTCTCTTGTGTCCCCAACACACCCAATACAATGGTAAATTGTATAGGTGCACTAGTTAGGCGAAGAGATGGTGATACAATTGCAATATGGATGGTAGATATAGGTTTTTGTAATCTGAAAATATAAAAACAGCAAGGTAACTAATGATAAAAGTGAGCGTAAACGGTATTGCAATGATAGGAAACAAGGCCTAGGGTTCATACTTTCACTAGTGCAAGTTCTCTCAACAATAATAACATAGATAGATCATATAACAATCCCTCAACATGCAACAAAGAGTCACTCCAAAGCCACTAATAGCAGAGAACAAACGTAGAGATTATGGTAGGGTACGAAACCACCTCAAAGTTATTCTTTTGGATCAATCTATTCAAGAGTTCGTACTAGAATAACACCTTAAGACACAAATCAACCAAAACCCTAAAGTCACCTAGATACTCCATTGTCACCTCAAGTATCCATGGGCATGATTATACGATTTGCATCACACAATCTCAGATTCATCCAACCAACACAAAGTACTTCAAAGAGTGCCCCAAAGTTTCTACCGGAGAGTCAAGAAAACGTGTGCCAACCCCTATGCATAGGTTCATGGGCGGAACCCGCAAGTTGGTCACCAAAACATACATCAAGTGGCACGTGATATCCCATTGTCACCACAGATAAACATGGCAAGACATACATCAAGTGTTCTCAAATAAAGACTCAATCCGATAAGATAACTTCAAGAGGAAAACTCAATTCATCACTGAAAGTGCGTTATATCGACTAGAGGGGGGGTGAATAGGCGATTTTTATGAATTCTTCAGTGAGGAATTTGCTGGTGAGGAAATTCCTTAGCGAAGAACTACTTGCAGCGGAATGAGTACTCAGAAATAAACATAACAAGATACAAACATAGTCATCATGATGAAATGAAGACTAGCATAGAGTACAGAAAGCGTAAACACAGGATAACAAGATGAAGACAAACAGACTGAAGAAATTGAACTAAGGAATTGGTGAAAGTCTTCAGTCAAAGTCTTCAAGCACAGATATGAACAACATACAACACAGTAATGAGGAAATGAAAGAGTTGAGGAAATAGAACCAGATAGTTGATGAAGACAATGATTTGGTAAACCAGTTCCAACTGCTCTCTCAGTTGTACATCTGGTTGGAGCGGCTGAGTATTTAAACTCGAGGACACACAGTCCCGGACACCCAGTCTCTGAGCCGCAACTCAGGACACCCAGTCCTCACCGTATTCTCCTTGAACTAAGACCACGCAGGCCTCGTCCAATCACTCGTGGTAAGTCTTCAGGTGACTTCCAAACCTTCACATACTTGGTCACTCGGCGATCCACAATTCCTCTTGGATGCTCTAGACCTTGACGCCTAACCGTCTGGAAGAAGCACAGTCTTCAAAGGTAACAAGCGTCGGATCCACGCAGGATCAATTTCTTCAGTGATGCTCAATCACTTTGGGTTTGTGGGGGTTTGGTTTTGGGATTTTCCTCACTTGATGATTTTCGCTCAAAGTCCTCGGAGGATGGGTTGCTCTCAAATTACAAGTGTCAAGTTCTCTCGGAGCAGCCAACCAACTAGTGGTTGTAGGGGGCGGCTATTTATAGCCTAGGGAGCAGCCCGACATGATAAGACATAAATGCCCTTCAATGATATGACCGTTAGGTGGATAAGATATTTTGGACAGCCGGCGCGCAGCACAGCAACGGTCGGAAATTTGACTCTCAAATTCCTCAGGGCTATCATGTTCCTCACTGTGTAGGCAATTCGCACTGGCGAATTCCTAACTCCTCAGTCAGAGCAAAGTCCTCAGTGACCAAAAGAACTGCGTCTCTGTCACTGAAGAAATTGACTGAACTGTATGAGATTTCCAATGGATTCACTCGAAGGGATTGGTAGGTGTAGGATTTTGAGTTGAGCATCACATGGAAATTTTTCCTTAGTATTTCCTCGACCCCCTTTAACAGTACGGTGTTTCCTATGACTCAAGAAAGAGAAAATGAAACTACGAAAACAAAAGTCTTCACGCTTCGTATTCCTCGAATGAATACCAAGTCTTCAAGGTCACACCAATTTCTTCACTTTCAAAGTCTTCAGAAAGTCTTCAGAATATCAAAGTCTTCAGTCGAAGAACTTCATTTTTAGGGGTCGACTTTCTCTGTAAATATCAAACTCCTCATAGACTTATAGACCTGTGTACACTCACAGACGCATCAGTTACTTAACCTATAAGTCTTCAATACACCAAAATCACTAAGGGGCACTAGATGCACTTACAATCTCCCCCTTTTTGGTGATTGATGACAACATAGGTTAAGTTTTCAACGGGGATAAACATATGAAGTGTAAATACTGAA
The DNA here is from genome assembly GCF_002162155.2 of Triticum dicoccoides. Taxonomy (NCBI): domain Eukaryota; kingdom Viridiplantae; phylum Streptophyta; class Magnoliopsida; order Poales; family Poaceae; genus Triticum; species Triticum dicoccoides. Next base: position 245,545,413 of record NC_041383.1, on the reverse strand, counting down.
ATTGAGGAATTTGATTGCAAGATATAGAAGAACTCCCCCTGAATATGTGCATAGTGAGGAATTTGCTTTTGAGGCAATGCACATTTGAAGAATTGAATCATGGAGATCTCCCCCTATATCTTGTAATTCATACACGCATTTGATATATAATATGAAGAATTTGAAATGCATGATGAAATATGGTGCCTGATGAGATTCAGCATGCGTGCAATAATATTAACAAGGAATAAGCATGCAGAATAGCACATGAAAAGTATCAGAGCTCAGTGCATCAAAAGCATCAGAGCACGACCAAAAGTATCAAGGCACCATCAGATTTAAGATTACAACTCGATGCAATAAAAAGTTTCGGAAGAACGAGAGTTGTAACTTAACAAAACGCCCATAATATAAACCCGCTTGAAGACTAACTCAGATTTCTCCCCCTTTGTCATCAAATGACCAAAAGGGTCGAAACTGAGGACTAACGCCCCTGAAGAATTTCAAGTCGATGGAGGAGCGCCAGCGTTGTCAGGGTTGGTTGTTGAAGTAGGGCCTGCCGTAGTGTCGTTCAAATCTTCATGTTCATCAGTTTCACGCGATGAAGAATAAGAACTGGCCACCAGATCAGGAACTTTGACTCTCTTGAATTTCTTCGGAGGTGGTGCAGACCAGTCAAATGCTTCCTGGAGACCCATAGTCTTCAGTTCTTCCGCGGAATATACATGAGTGAGAACAGCCCAGGTGCGGTTGAGGGTTTCATGAAGGTGATACTGATTTTTCTTCACTGCATTATGGGTTGAGGTCATGTCGTGAATAATTGCAGCAAATTGACGCTTCACCCATTTGTGATTGCGATCAACCTTCTGATGAAGACTGAGGAGTAACTCACGGTCAGTCATCACCCTGGGTGCTGTTGCTTGAGGCTTTTGCTTAGCTGAGGTATTTGCGGCAGTGTCATGTGTTGCAGAATCGTCATTGGTGGAGTAAGATGTGGCCAGACGGAATTGACCATCCAATGGACGAGTGCCTTCATCGATCACAGCAGCTGCCTTGCCCTTATCATCAGATGATAAAACTGGTCGCTTGAGGACTTCAATGGGCGGCAAGTAGCTACCATGGTTCAGAGTGTCAGCCTTGTAATTCAGTGAAGATCTTGCCCTTATGAATCTCATAATCCAAGGCGCATAGGGCTTCAGCTCAAAAGGTGACATTGCAACATTAGCCAGAGTCCTCATGAAGAAATCATGGAAGTTGACGGGAACGCCATGAATGATGTTGAAAAGCATGTTCTTCATGATGCCAACGACATCTTCATCATTTGAGTCGTGGCCTTTGATAGGACTCATTGTCTTTGTCAGGATTCGATAGACAGTCCGAGGCACATACAGCAATTCCTTGACGAGGAATTTGGTTCGAGGGGCCTGCCCTGGCTTCAAAGGCTTCATGAGCACTTTATAATGATCTGTCAGTTCGCGGTCATTGTAGATGCAACATGCACTGTCATGGGGAGGCTCAAGAGGAAGGACACGAAGCAATTCAGTTGCTGGTGCCTTGTAGTGAGTGTTTTCTGTCATCCAATCCAGCACCCATGTATTGACATCTTCAGCATCTCCGGTGATATGCAAAGTGGCATAGAACTGAAGAATGAGTTCTTCATTCCAATCACAGATATCAGTGCAGAAATTCAGTAGTCCTACATCGTGAATAACTCGGAGAACTGGCTCGAAACACGGCAGAGATTCCATATCCACATGAGGAATATGCTCATGATCGAAGATTTTGTCCTTGTCAAAGAGCACTGAGGAATAGAAGTTGGCTTGAGTAGCAGTCCAGAAACGTCTCTTCCTTATGCGAGCAGAGTCATATGGATTGTAATCAGTGAAGAACACATGCTCAGAAAAGAAGTCTTCAGCCTTGAATTTTTGCTTGCTCGAGAACGGATTCTTCGGTTTGGGCAGAGGAGTGTCAGTGATTTGCAGCACAACCTCAGGAATCGCGATCTCAGGTGCTTCAGGCTGAGGAATTTCTGGTTCCTCTTCTTGTGCAGTTTGGGGATCAGCAGCAGCAGGTTCATCAGCACTAGCGGCTGGAATTTCTTCATGAACAGATGATGTGGGATGAGTTTCTTCAGAGCCCATTTGAACAGTTGTAGCCGGGGACTGAGGAATTTGTTGAATAGGAGTGAAGAGAGGAGTATTGGGATGCTGACTTTCCCAAAAGTCATCGGTCATCACTGGTGTAGTGCATCCAATATCCACATCTTCTTCTTCTTCTTCAATTTCCTCAACACCAGCCTCTTCAGCTGTGAACTGAGGCATAGGTGAGGAAACGACTGGCATTGAAGGGAATGCTTCCACTTCAATTTCTTCATCAAACTGCTCTGAGGTAGCAACAGAATTATTTTCTTCATCAGATCCGCTTGGGATCTTGTAGTCTTCTCCATAAGGAACAATTTCCTTAGACGACATGGAGGAAATGGGAACGGCATCAATGGGATTTTCAAGCGAGCTGGTCATTGGCTTCATTTTCTTCGCGGCCGAAGAATTTGACGCAGCTGATGCCTTCCTTTTCTTCACTGCAACTCGCTCTGCAGCCTTGGTCTTCTTCACTTCATAAGCAGAAGGAAGAATTGGAGTTGGTGTTGGTGCAGGAGGAGCTGAGGACTGTGGTTCATTTTCTTCAGGCGCAACAGGTGTAGTTGCCCTGATCTCTTCAGTTTCTTCAGGCGCACCACTAGTGGATGCCCTGGGAATTTCTTCAGCGGCTGGAATGGAGTCATCAGCCCTGGAACTTGTATTCTCATCAGCAGGCTGAAAGTCATCAGCAGTGCTGGCATGTTCTTCAGCAGGCTGAGCAGAGTCTGCAGCCTGAGGATTTTCTTGTTGCGATGGGGCTGCAACAGTTGTCATTTTCTTCGTCAAATTGACGAATCTCACTTTGGCTCCTTGCCAATCAGCATTGTATGCATCGAAATCTTTGCTGAGGGCTTGGATCTCAGATTGAGCCTTGAGAAGTTCTTCAGGTGATAGTTTGACAATGTTCTTCTTCAGAAGCTTCTCCTTTCTAGTTTGTGCTCTCTTTATCTCACGAGCCTTTTCAAACTTCCATTTCTCTTCAGAGATGAAATGGGTCAGCATATGACTTTGACCAGGAGTCAGAGGCAGATCAGGCATTGGAGTGTTTGGATCCTGATGCCATAAGTCGATGAAGTCGAGGATCTTCTTCGGATCCAAAAGAAGAGGCACAGGTGTTCCTTTCGCTCTGGCGGCCTTTGCTAGTCTGTCTCTGATGATTTCTGCAAGTTCTTCATCTGAAGCCTCGTCATCAGAGGGCACTTGGAAAGCAACTTGTTTCTTTCTTGGACTTGGCCGAGGACCGCGTCCAGCTGTTGCTTTTGTCTTCAGCAGAGTGGGGCCTGATGAGGACATTGGTGCAGCTGAGGAACTTGCTGAGACACCAGAAGCAATTGAGAAACCCTGAGTCCTTTGACATGTAGCCAGATGCACAGGAGTTGAGGACTTGGAGGGAGCTGCTGAGGACTTTGGTGGAGCAGCAGTAGCATGAGGAATTTGCCGTGAGGGCGCGGCTGAGGAACTTGGCCGTGAGGGCGCTGATGGTGAAGCACTTGGATTGCGAGCAGGCTTCTTCGGCATTGATTTCCTCAGCTTGACCGAGGTCTCAGCGGCAGCAGCAGCAGCAGAATCCTCATTGAATTTCCTCACTGCCTCCTTGGCTTATCTTGCCAATTTTGCTTGACGCCTAGCCCATTCTTCAGGAAAGTCCTCACCACGCTTGATGCTAGTGGGATCAGCGACTTGGCCAGGTGCCAATGGAGCTCTTGGGCATGGAGGATTTAAGGCGAATTTCTTCATGTACTTAGGAGTAACATATCGATATTCCCTCCATTCTCGTGCCCATCTTCGTTCAATCCTCTGGATGCGCACTTTGCGCTGATTCTTGTTTTCTTTGCCAAACTTGGCTTCATCAGGTGTGCAGTAATCCTTGTATATTTCATCAGGGATCTCGAAAGCAATCATGACCTCCGGTTTCTTTCCTCCTTTCTGCGGTCTCTTGCCTTCTGCCATTTTCTTCAGATGAGGAATTTGAACAATAGAACACTCTGAAGAAGTATGCAGTTTTTCTTCGAGGAACGCTACAAATGAGTTAAGTTGATGAGAACCTAGTGATTCAGCAGCGGACATGAGTACCTATGAACAGAGTGTAGGTGCGAGGAATTTGGAGAGGTCATATGCGTTCTCAGAAGATTTTTCGAAAAGACAAGTTTTGAGGAATTTGACCAGTTGAGCCTTGAGGAATTTCACTAAGCGTTCTTGTCTTAGGTTCCAGAGTTGTACAGATCGAAGATCCGCACAATTGAGGAATCTTGAAGAAATGAGTGCTTAGAGAGATGGATCAAGAGCATACAGTGTGTGAGGTGTTCATATGTGAAGATTTGAAGAATAAAACACCTTTGAAGATTTTCAGAAAAGTTTGAGAATCAAAGCGAGTAATAAAAGTGACTTTTAATTACCCGAACTGAAGAACACGACGAGCAGAGATGAACAGCGGTGAAGTTCGTCAAGTTAGATCTCCCACGCCCTAACTTGGCAGAGGGAGACAGCTACGGCGGCGGCGGAGTGAAGATTTCCGCAGCCGGCGCGAGTATGACGGCGATGAGGTCGAGGCAGTGAAGCTCTTCCTCACCGGCGGCGATGGAGTAGCGGCGGCGCTAGGGTTTGAGGAGAGCTCGAGCGAGAGACAGCGACCGAGCGGAGTAAATGAAGTAAGGAAGGGGAGAGGGGGTATTTATAGCCACGGTAAAAACTGTTCGCCCGAAGATTTTGGGACGAACATGCCCCTGCCCTTTCTTCTTCACGCGACATGTGTCACCCACGTACTGTGCAGATGAGATCGTGTAAGATCGTGGGTGATTATAATAATGCATCATGGGATGCGGAACGGTTTGAGCGGTAAAACCGAAAATCTGGATAAGATTTGTTTTAAAGTTTCGTTCGCAATTTCTTCAGCTGACAAGGACATAGTGAAGACTTTGAACGAGTTTCAATCAGAACGCACATGAAGAATTTGTGAATAGATTGGGTTGAGTGTAGCATAGAGGGGGAAGGGTCCGATCACATTCACTTAGCAGAAATCGCAACTTGAAGAAATAGCAATAAGTGAATGCTGTAGAGGACATAAACTGACATATGTATATAGCCAATGAAGAAAAACGACGGAAACAGTGAAGATTTTGCAAAGTTGAAGAATTTTGAAAGTACTGAATAATTTCAAAAATGAGGAAAAACTCAAATTGAAGATTTTCAGCTTTTGTGGTGGTGTGACCCACCGTATAAGAATGATGATTTCAGACACCGCGTACAATTGTCGTAGGGTTCTGAAAATCAAATTCTTCATTAATTTCTTCACACTTAGAGTGTTATTCTTCATTGATTGAAGAAAAACGTTTCTTCACGTGTTGCACATCTAAGTCATCAATTCTGCATAAGGGTTAGGATGTGTGTCCTTTTCAAAAAACATTCGAAGATTCTAAGATATTTAGCTCACACCGCAACTTGCTAAATCTCTTCTCGTCCAAGGGCTTAGTGAAGATATCAGCTAGCTGTTCTTCAGTCTTCACATGCTCGATGGAGATGTCGCCCTTCAACACATGATCACGAAGAAAATGATGACGAATCTGGATGCGCTTAGTCTTCGAGTGCTGAACTAGGTTGTGAGCAATCTTGATGGCACTCTCATTGTCGCAGAGGAGAGGCACATTCTTCACGTTGACGCCATAGTCCTTGAGGGTTTGCTTCATCCAAAGCAGTTGAGCACAGCATGAGCCAGCAGCAATGTATTCAGCTTCAGCAGTAGACAGTGATACGCAATTCTGTTTCTTCGAGGACCAACAGACCAAAGATCGTCCGAGGAAATGACAATTGCCAGATGTTGACTTGCGGTCCACACGATCACCAGCATAGTCAGAGTCAGAATATCCAATGAGATCAAAAGCAGAGCCCTTGGGGTACCATAATCCTAGTGTCGGTGTGTGAGCTAGATATCGAAGAATATGCTTCACAGCCTTATGGTGTGATTCCTTCGGTGCATCTTGAAATCGGGCACACATGCAAACACTAAGCATTATATCTGGCCTAGATGCACATAAGTACAATAAGGAACCAATCATGGAGCGGTATACCTTGTGATCGAAGTCAATACTATTTTCATCAGTGCATAGATGGCCATTTGTGGGCATAGGAATTTTTACGCCTTTGCAATCTTGCATGCCGAATTTCCTCAGTACATCTTTGAGGTATTTCTCCTGAGATATGAATATGCCATTGCGCTGCTGACGAATTTGAAGACCTAAGAAAAATTTCAATTCTCCCATCATAGACATTTGATATTCTTCACTCATCATATAGGCAAATTCATCACTATAACGTTGGTTAGTACAGCCAAAGATAATATCATCAACATATATTTGGCACACAAATAGTTCACCATCATATGATTTAAAAAAGAGTGGGGTCGAGTGAACCGGGTGTGAAGCCATTCTTCACGAAGAATTCCTTCAATGTATCATACCACGCCCGAGGGGCTTGCTTGAGGCCATAGAAGGCCTTATTGAGTCTGAAGACTTTGTCAGGATTCTTTGGATCTTCAAAACCTGGGGGTTGAGCAACATATACTTCTTCCTCAAGCTTACCATTGAGGAATGCACTTTTCACATCCATTTGATATAAGATGATATCATGATGGTTAGCGTAAGCAAGTAATATGCGAATAGCCTCAAGTCTAGCAACAGGTGCAAAAGTTTCATCGAAATCAATTCCTTCAAGCTGTGTGTAGCCTTGAGCTACTAGTCGTGCCTTATTCCTCACCACAAGGCCATTTTCATCTTGCTTGTTGCGGTAGATCCACTTTGTGCCAATGATATTATGCTTGCGAGTATCTGGGCGATTGACCAATTCCCAGACATTATTAAGCTCGAACTGATGTAATTCTTCTTGCATAGCCTGAATCCACTCTGGCTCCATAAATGCTTCATCTACCTTAGTGGGCTCTGTGATAGAGACAAAAGCATAGTGCCCACAAAAGTTAGATAAATGTGAAGCTTTTGAGCGTGTGAGAGGACCTGGTGTGCTAATGTCATCGATGATCTTCTCCACTTGCACTTCTTTTGCAACACGAGGATGAGCTGGTTGTCGCTGAGGAATTTGATCAACATTTTCTTCAGCACCATTTTCTTCATTTTGTTCTTCAGGTGCATCAGTTCGACGTTCTTCATGAACAGGAATGAATTCTTCAGCAGATTCTTCAGTCGGAATGACATCCTCAGTTGCCCTGAGCTTGATAGCATCCTCAGGTGCTGGTTCATCTAACACAGAAGGTAGGTGCTCTCTTTGCGAGCCATTAGTTTCATCGAACCGCACATCTACAGTGTCAACAATCTTGTGAAGAACAATGTTGAAGACTCTGTAGGTGTGCGAGTCCTTTCCGTAACCAAGCATAAAACCTTCATGTGCTTTTGGTGCAAATTTAGAGTTGTGGTGAGGATCTCTAATCCAACATTTAGCACCGAAGACTTTGAAATAACTCACAATGGGTTTCTTGTCAGTGAGGAGTTCATAGGCAGTCTTCTTGAAGAATTTGTGAAGATACACTCTATTGATGATGTGGCAAGCACTATCAATTGCATCAATCCAAAAACGCTGAGGCGTTTTGTATTCATCAAGCATAGTGCGAGCCATCTCAACAAGAGTTCTGTTCTTGCGCTCCACGACGCCATTCTGCTGAGGAGTATAGGGAGCAGATAACTCATGAGTAATACCAAGTTCATCAAGATATGCATCAAGACCGGAATTCTTGAACTCAGTTCCATTGTCACTTCTGATATGCTTGATCTTCACACCAAAGTTGGTTGAAGCCCTCGAGGAAAATCGTTTGAAGACTTCCTCCACTTCATGTTTGTAAGTAACAATGTGTACCCATGTATATCAAGAATAATCATGAACAATGACAAAACCATATAGAGATGCATCATTAGTGACTGCTGAATAATGATTAGGTCCAAAGAGGTCCATGTGAAGCAATTCGAATGGACGGGTAGTGGTCATGATAGTCTTCGCTGGATGCTTGGCCTTGGTCATTTTTCCGGCTTCATAGGCTCCGCATAAGTGATCCTTGAGGAATTTGACATTCTCAATGCCAATGACATGCTTCTTCTTCGCAAGCGTGTTCAGATTCCTCATGCCTGCATGACCAAGTCGTCGATGCCATAGCCAGCCTTCTGAAGCTTTTGCAAGTAGACATACGGCTGGTTGTGGTCCTGTAGAGAAATCAACAATATACATATCTCCTCTCCTAAAGCCTTCGAAGACTTTGGAATTGTCAGCTTCCATAATCACAACACAGCGGTATTTGCCAAAGACAACAACCATATCAAGATCACAAAGCATTGAGACTGACATGAAATTGTATCCTAAGGACTCAACAAGCATGACTTTGTCCATGTGCTTATCCTTAGAGATAGCAACCTTACCAAGACCCAATACTTGACTTTTGCCTTTGTCAGCAAAGATGATATGCTTCAGTGGTGACGGTGATAAAGGAGCATCCATCAATAGATTCTTGTCACCAGTCATGTGATTTGTACATCCACTATCGAGGACCCATTCAGTTGTTTTGGGTTGATCATCCTGCAGATGAATTAGTGTAGCTTACAATCTCATATGCTTCATCAGTGAAGAATATGATATCAAGTTCATCAGATGAATTTCATCAAGCAGTAAACAGATATAGCAGTATGAGGACGTGTGAAATGAAAGTTCATTTCATCATGATTCGCCTGCGTCCCTTCAGGCATTTTCGTCAGGTCCCCAGCAAATTCTTCAGACGTTAGAGCACGTCTGGAGACCTGACCCTGCAGAAGAGATTAGTTCTTTTTCTTCACCACCCACATCTGGAGGGGTGGCAAAGAGTTCATCATTCTGCGAGCACCATATGAGAAAGGTGGCAAAGATGCCAAACCATTTCGTTTCACATAAGAGGGGTTAGGGTAAGCATATGAATAAGCAGAGTAATTCTTCGAGGACTTATGAACATAATGGTTTGAAGAATAATGCACATATTCATAGCCCTTAGCTCTACCCTGCGAGACAGAGTTGTTAGCACGATGATGATCATATGAGGACTTTGATCCAGTTGAAGAATTTGGTCCATATGAAGAATTTGATCTGGGGTTCCTGTTCTTCACAGGTGGTGTCATGAGGACACTCACCTGAAGACTTTCAACACAACTTTTGGGAACCCAGATTTTCTTCATAGGTGAACTGTTCCTGCAGTTAGTGCCAACATATCTAGCAAATACTTCACCATTCTGATTTTTGAACAGTTTATAGTTAGAGTCAAATGACTCATCGGAAGAATGAGGAGATTCACATGTAAAGCCAGATAAGTTAGATGGATCAACTGGAGGTCCCTTTGCAGCAACCCATGAGGTTTTGGGGTACTGCTCAGGCTTCCAATATGTTCCATCAGCATTGAGTTTCCTCTCAAAGGCAATACCCTCTTTCCTAGGGTTTCTGTTGAGGATCTGCTTTTTGAGCACATCACAAAGTGTCTGATGCCCTTTGAGGCTTTTGTACATGCCTGTCATGTACAATTCCTTCAGCCCTGCATTGTCAGTGATACTAGCAATGTCCTCAGGTGAGGAATTAGTGATAGCAGAGGCAGATGAAGAATTTGTAACAGTTGAAGCATTTGAACATTCAGGTGAAGAATTAGCAGATTCACGTTCAATGCACTTTAAGCATGGAGGAACAAATTCTTCCTGAGAGGCGCTGACTTGTTGAGCTAGTAATGAATCGCGCTCCTTTTGAAGATCTTCATAACACACTCTTAGCTTTTCAAGATCTTCCTTTCTTTGAAGAGATTCAAGAGAAAGCTTCTCGTGATCAGTCAAGAGGGTATTATGTTGATCTTGAAGGGTCAAGCTTGGAGTGAATTCTCTGAAGACATTCACCCAATGCTTTTGACTGATCCATTTCTTTGCGCAACATATTATCACTCTTTTCCAGCATATCTTGAGTTTGTTCTAAAACCGTTTGTTGTTTAGTGGAAACGCAAATAAGTTTGGTATAGCAGGATTCAATGTCATCATCAGATTCATCATTGTTAGATTCATCATTATCAGATTCATTATCACAAGACTCGGATGAGGAGCATTCGGTTACCTCAGCACCGTTTGCCATGAGATAGGATGCAGAAGATGATGATTCTGGCTCGAAAGTCATCGTTTTGAGAGATTCCTTGAAGTCCTCAAACCAGGGATCATGACGAGTTCGATGACCTTCATAGACATCAGAGATTCGGTCCCAGATGAGCTTCGAATTGCCAAGATGCATAATTCGCTCGAATTGATCTCTGGATAGGCAGGAGCAGATGATATCCTTCGCTATGATGTCAAGTCGAGTGTACTTGCGAATATCATCAACATTCGCCATCTTGCATAGATCAGTAAGACCAATCTCAGTGACGGTCCACAGCTCGCTGTTCTTTGCCATGAGGCGCTTCCTCATCATGGCCTTCCACTTGGGATAGTCATGACCGTCAAAGATAGGGCATGTCACTTTCTTCATACCTGCGGTCGACATAACTAAAACTCCAGGCGGTTAAACCAAAATCACACAGAACAAGGGAGTACCTTGCTCTGATACCAATTGAAAGTGCGTTATATCGACTAGAGGGAGGGTGAATAGGCGATTTTTATGAATTCTTCACTGAGGAATTTGCTGGTGAGGAAATTCCTTAGCGAAGAACTACTTGCAGCGGAATGAGTACTCAGAAATAAACATAACAGGATACAAACATAGTCATCATGATGAAATGAAGACTAGCACAGAGTACAGAAAGCGTAAACACAGGATAACAAGATGAAGACAAACAGACTGAAGAAATTGAACTGAGGAATTGGTGAAAGTCTTCAGTCAAAGTCTTCAAGCACAGATATGAACAACATACAACACAGTAATGAGGAAATGAAAGAGTTGAGGAAATAGAACCAGTTAGTTGATGAAGACAATGATTTGGTAAACCAGTTCCAACTGCTGTCTCAGTTGTACGTCTGGTTGGAGCGGCTGAGTATTTAAACTCGAGGACACACAGTCCCGGACACCCAGTCTCTGAGCCGCAACTCAGGACACCCAGTCCTCACCGTATTCTCCTTGAACTAAGACCACGCAGGCCTCGTCCAATCACTCATGGTAAGTCTTCAGGTGACTTCCAAACCTTCACAGACTTGGTCACTCGGTGATCCACAATTCCTCTTGGATGCTCTAGACCTTGACGCCTAACCGTCTGGAAGAAGCACAGTCTTCAAAGGTAACAAGCGTCGGATCCACGCACGATCAATTTCTTCAGTGATGCTCAATCACTTTGGGTTTGTGGGGGTTTGGTTTTGGGATTTTCCTCACTTGATGATTTTCGCTCAAAGTCCTCGGAAGATGGGTTGCTCTCAAATGACAAGTGTCAAGTTCTCTCGGAGCAGCCAACCAACTAGTGGTTGTAGGGGGCGGCTATTTATAGCCTAGGGAGCAGCCCGACATGATAAGACATAAATGCCCTTCAATGATATGACCGTTAGGTGGATAAGATATTTTGGACAGTCGGCGCGCAGCACAGTAACGGTCGGAAATTTGACTCTCAAATTCCTCAGGGCTATCATGTTCCTCACTATGTAGGCAATTCGCACTAGCGAATTCCTAACTCCTCAGTCAGAGCAAAGTCCTCAGTGACCAGAAGAATTGTGTCTCTGTCACTGAATAAATTGACTGAACTGTATGAGATTTCTAATGGCTTCACTCGAAGGGATTGGTAGGTGTAGGATTTTGAGTTGAGCATCACATGGAAATTTTTCCTTAGTATTTCCTCGACCCCCTTTAATAGTACGGTGTTTCCTATGACTCAAGAAAGAGAAAATGAAACTACGAAAACAAAAGTCTTCACGCTTCATATTCCTCGAATGAATACCAAGTCTTCAAGGTCACACCAATTTCTTCACTTTCAAAGTCTTTAGAAAGTCTTCAGAATATCAAAGTCTTCAGTCGAAGAACTTCATTTTTAGGGGTCGACTTTCTCTGTAAATATCAAACTCCTCATAGACTTATAGACCTGTGTACACTCACAAACGCATCAGTTACTTAACCTATAAGTCTTCAATACACCAAAATCACTAAGGGGCACTAGATGCACTTACAATCACAAGAGAGTAGAGGGGGGAGAAACATCATAAGATCCAACTATAATAGCAAAGCTCGTGATACATCAAGATCGTGCCATAGAGAGAACACGAGAGAGTCAAACACATAGCTACTGGTACATACCCTCAGCCCCGAGGGTGAACTACTCCCTCCTCGTCATGGATAGTGTCGGGATGATGAAGATGGCCAACGGTGATGGATTCCCCCTCCGGTAGGGTGCGGGAACGGGCTCCCGAGAGGTTTTTGGTGGCTACAGAGGCTTGCGGCAGTGGAACTCCCGATCTATCTTGATATTAGATGTTTTTAGGGTACGTAGGCTTATATAGGCGAAAGAAGTCGGTCGGGAGGTGCTCGAGGGGCCCATGAGACAAGGGGCGCGCCCTCCTATCTTGTGGCCTCCTCGAGGATCTTCTGACATGAACTCCAAGTCTCCCGAATCATATTCTTCCAAAAAATCACGCTGCCGAAGGTTTCATTCCGTTTGGACTCCATTTGATATTCCTTTTCCTCGAAATACTAAAACAGGCAATAAAACAGCAATATGGGCTGGGCCTCCGGTTAATAGGTTAGTCCCAAAAGTAATATAAAAGTGTATAATAAAGCCTGTAATCATTCAAAATAGATAATAAAATAGCATGAATGCTTCATAAATTATAGATACGTTGCAGACGTATCAAGCATATTTCAAAGTGTTTGGAAATGGTTTCAATTCAAACACAGGGTCACCTTTAGGTGGAGGAGGACCTCCTAGTGTTTCGATAGGCAAATTGTGTTTAAGCAAAAGGTTGTTGTTCGAAAAAGATTCTATCTATTTCATTCCTTTCACGCATATGCAAATCATTTTCATGGTCTAGCAAATATTGTTCTAAAGGATCAGTAGGAGGCAAAGCAATAGGAGCAAGACCAATAATCTCATCCTTACTAGGCAAATCTTTCTTATGAGGTCATTTACTAACTTGGAAAAATTAAATTCATGAGATTCATCACCAAAGCTAACACCGACAGTTTGTTTCTCACAATATATTTTGGCATTGACGGTGTTCTAGAAAGGTCTACCAAAAATAATGGGACAAAACTCATCTTGTGGGGATCTAAGAACAAGAAAATCAATAGGGTATTTTATTTTCCCACACAAGACTTCAACATCTCTAAGAATCCCAATTGGTGATATAGTATCTCTATTAGCAAGTTTAATAGTGACACCTATACCTTCTATTTCAGCAGGTGCTATTTCATCTTTAATGTCTTGATATAAGGAGAAAGGAATAGCACTCACACTAGCACCTAGGTCACATAACCCATGATAACAATGATCTCCTATCTTAACTAAGACAACAGTCATGCCAACAACTTTCTATGTTTATATTTTCCTTCAGGTTTGGCAATTCTAGAAGCTTCACCACAGAAGTAAATAACATGCCCATCAATATTATCAACTAAGATATCTTTGACCATAGCAACACTATGTTCAACTGTGATTTGTTCAGATGGTTTGGGTGTTCTAACATAACTTTTGTTACGACAGTTGAAGCTTTAGCATGTTCCTTCATCCTAACAAGGAAAGGTGGTTTTTCAATATAAGCAGTGGGAACAACTGGATCAACATTGTAAATGATAGTTTCTTCTTTAGCTTTTACCGGTTATTTAGTTTCTTCTTTAATTGGTGGGTGACATTTAAACCAATTCTCCTTAGGGAGATCAACATGAGTAGCAAAAGATTCACAAAAGGATGCTACTATCTCAGAGTCAAGTCCATATTTAGTGCTAAACTTTTGAAAAGCATCGGTATTCATAAAAGATTTAACACAATCAAACTTAGGTTCAATACCTGACTCTTTACCTTCATCGAGTTCCCAGTCTTCAAAGTTGTGTTTAATTCTTTCTAAAAGATCCCACCGGAATTCAATAGTCTTCTTCATAAAAGAACTAGTACAAGAAGTATCGAGCATGGTTTGATCATTATGAGAAAGCCGAGCATAAAAATTCTAAATAATAATTTCTCTTAAGAGCTCATGATTGGGGCATCAATATAACATTGACTTAAGCCTCCCCCAAGCTAGATTGATACTTTATCCTTCACGAGGCCAAAAATTATATATATAATTCCAATCACGATGAACTTGATGCATAGGATAATTTATTTGATGAAATTCGAATTTCAATCAATTCCAGTTCCAGGATCCAATATCATTGCATTGCCTATACCATGTCAATGTTTTTCCCTTCAAAGATAAAGGGAAAACCTTCTTCTTAGCTTCATCTCCGGGCAAACCTGCAAGCTTAAATAATCCACAAATTTCATCCACATATATCAAGTGAATATCTGGATGTTCGGTTCCATCTCCTGCATAAGGATTAGCTAGCAGTTGTTCTAACATACCAGAAGGAATTTAATATTCAATATTTTTAGTAGGTGTAGTAGGTTGAGGGGCAAATAATTGTGGTTCCGGTCGAGGTGAAGATACCCTGAACAAACCCCTCAAAGGATTGTTTTCCATAGTAGCAAGTGACAATAAATTTCAGCATGTAGTAATAATGTTTACTTACCAATTTCCACTTACCAAGAGCGCTTCACTCCCCCGCAATGGTGCTAGAAAATAGACTTGATGACCCACAAATATTTGGGGTCGATTGTAGCCTTTTCGATAAGTACGAGTGTCGAACCAACGAGAGCAAAAGGAAATGACAAGTGGTTTTCAGCAAGGTAATGTCAGCAAGTGCTAAAATTGTAAGTAGCGGAGTAGTTTGATAGCAAGATAATTTGTAGCGAGCAAGTAACGATAGTAGTAACAAAAGTACAGCAAGGTATCCCAATCCTTTTGAGGAAAAGGACAGGCCAAAACGGTTTCTTATGATAAGCAAAGTATTCTTGAGGGTACACGGGAATTTCATCTAGTCACTTTCATCATGTTGGCTTAATTCATGTTCGGTACTTTGATAATTTGATATGTGGGTGGACCGGTGCTTAGGTGTTGTTCTTACTTGAACAAAACACCGACTTATGATTAACCCTCTCGCAAGCATCTACAACTACAAGAAAAGTATTAAGAATAAATTCTTGAAGGAAATATACCCTAGAGGCAATAATAATTTATTATTTATTTCCTTAATTCATGATAAATGTTTATTATTCATGCTATAATTGTATTAACCGGAAACATAATACATGTGTGGATACATAGACAAACAGAGTATCACTAGTATGCCTCTACTTAACTAGCTCATTGATCGAAGATGGTTAAATTTCCTAACCATAGACATGAGTTGTCATTTGATAAACGAGATCACATCATTAGGAGAATGATGTGATTGACTTGACCCATTCCGTTAGCTTAGCACTTGATCGGTTTAGTTTACTGCTATTGCTTTCTTCATGACTTATACATGTTCCTATAAATATGAGATTATGCAACTCCCGATTACCGGAGGAACACTTTGTGTGCTACCAAACGTCACTGGGTGATTATAAAGGTGCTCTACAGGTGTCTCCAATGGTACTTGTTGAGTTGGCATAGATCGAGATTAGGATTTGTCACTCCGTATTTTGGAGAGGTATCTCTGGGCCCTCTCGGTAGTGCACATCACTATAAGCCTTGCAAGCAATGTGACTAATGACTTAGTTGCGGGATGATGCATTATGGAACGAGTAAAGAGACTTGCCAGTAACGAGATTGAACTAGGTATTGAGATACCGACGATCGAATCTCAGGCAAGTAACATACCGATGACAGAGGGAACAACGTATGTTGTTATACGGTTTGACCGATAAAGATCTTCGTAGAATATGTAGGAGCCAATATGAGCATCCAGGTTCCGCTATTGGTTATTGGCCGGAGACGTGTCTCGGTCATGTCTACATAGTTCTCAAACCCGTAGGGTCCGCACGCTTAACGTTCGGTGACGATCGATATTATGAGTTTATGTGTTTTGATGTACCGAAGGTAGTTCGGAGTCCCGGATATGATCACGGACATGAAGAGGAGTCTCTACATGGTCGAGACATAAATATTGATATATTGGATGACTATTTTTGAACTTCGGAAGTGTTCCGGGCAAGTTCGGACATATACTGGAGTACCGGGGGGTTACCGGAACCCCCCGGGGAGTGTATTGGGCCTATTGGGCCTTAGTGGAGAAGAGGAGGGGCGGCCAGGGTAGGCCGCGCGCCCCCTCCCTCTCTAGTCCGAATTGTACAAGGAGGGGGGCCCTTTCCTTCCTCCTCTCTCCTTTCCTTCCCCCTTCTCCCACTCCTACTAGGAAAGAAGGAGTCCTACTCCCGATGGGAGTAGGACTCCCCCCTTAGCACGCCCTCCTCCTTGGCCGGCCGCCTCCCCCTAGCTCGTTTATATACGGGGGCAGGGGGCACCCCAAGCCACACAAGTTGATCATTGATCTTTAGCCGTGTGCGGTGCTCCCCTCCATCGTAATCCACCTCGGTCATATCGTAGTGGTGCTTAGGCGAAGCCCTACATCGGTAACTTTATCAACACCGTCATCACGCCGTCGTGCTGATGGAACTCTCCCTCGAAGCTCTACTGGATCGTGATTTCGTGGGACGTCACCGAGCTGAACGTGTGCAGATCACGGAGGTGCCATACGTTCGGTAGTAGGATTGGTCGATCGTGAAGACGTACGACTACATCAACCTCATTGTCATAATGCTTCCGCTTATGGTCTACGAGGGTACGTGGATGACACTCTCCCCTCTCGTTGCTATGCATCACCATGATCTTGCATGTGCGTAGGAATTTTTTTGAAATAATTACGTCCCCCAACAGTGGTATCAGAGCCAGGTTTATGCGTAGATGTTATATGCACGAGTAGAACACAAGTGAGTTGTGGGCGATACTAGTCATCTGCTTACCAGCATGTCATACTTTGATTCGGCGGTATTGTTGGATGAAGCGGCCCGGACCAACATTACGCATACGCTTACGTGAGACTGGTTCTACCGACGTGCTTCGCACACAGGTGGCTGGCGTGTGTCAGTTTCTCCAACTTTAGTTGAAGAGTGTGGCTACGCCCGGTCCTTGTGAAGGTTAAAACATCACTAACTTGATGAAATATCGTTGTGGTTTTGATGCGTAGGTAAGAACGGTTCTTGCTTAGCCCGTAGCAGCCACGTAAAACTTGCAACAACAAAGTAGAGGACGTCTAACTTGTTTTTGCAGGGCATGTTGTGATGTGATATGGTCAAGACATGATGCTAAATTTTATTGTATGAGATGATCATGTTTTGTAACAGAGTTATCGGCAACTGGCAGGAGCCATATGGTTGTCGCTTTATTGTATGCAATGCAATCGCCCTGTAATTGTTTTTACTTTATCACTAAGCGGTAGCGATAGTCGTAGAAACAATAGTTGGCGAGACGACAACGATGCTACAATGGAGATCAAGGTGTCGCGCCGGTGACAATGGTGATCATGACGGTGCTTTGGAGATGGAGATCAAAGGCACAAGATGATGATGGCCATATCATATCACTTATATTCATTGCATGTGATGTTTATCTTTTATGCATCTTATTTTTCTTTGATTTACGGTAGCATTATAAGATGATCTCTCACTAAATTTCAAGGTATAAGTGTTCTCCCTGAATATGCACCGTTGCCAAAGTTCGTCGTGCCGAGACACCACGTGATGATCGGGTGTGATAAGCTCTACGTTCACATACAACGGGTGCAAGCCAGTTTTGCACACGCAGAAATACTCGGGTTAAACTTGACGAGCCTAGCATATGCAGATATGGCCTCGAAACACTGAGACCGAAAGGTCGAGCATGAATCATATAGTAGATATGATCAACATAGTGATGTTCACCATTGAAAACTACTCCATTTCACGTGATGATCAGACATGGTTTAGTTGATTTGGATCACGTGATCACTTAGATGATTAGAGGGATGTCTATCTAAGTGGGACTTCTTAAGTAATATGATTAATTGAACTTTAATTTATCATGAACTTAGTACCTGATAGTATTTTGCTTGTCTATGTTGTTGTAGATAGATGGCCCGTGCTATTGTTCTGTTGAATTTTAATGTGTTCCTTGAGAAAGCTAAGTTGAAAGATGATGGTAGCAATTACACGGACTGGGTCCGTAACTTGAGGATTATCCTCATTGCTGCATAGAAGAATTACGTCCTAGAAGCACCGCTAGGTGCAAGACCCACTGCAGGAGCAACGCCGGACATTATGAACGTCTGGCAGAGCAAAGCTGATGACTACTCGATAGTTCAGTGTGCCATGCCTTAAGGCTTAGAACTGGGACTTCAACGACGTTTTGAACGTCATGGAGCATATGAGATGTTCCAGGAGTTGAAGTTAATATTTCAAGCAAATGCCCGAATTGAGAGATATGAAGTCTCCAATAAGTTCTATAGCTGCAAGATGGAGGAGAATAGTTCTGTCAGTGAACATATACTCAAAATGTCTGGGTATAATAACCACTTGATTCAACTCGGAGTTAATCTTCCGGATGATGGTGAGATTGACAGAATTCTTCAATCACTGCCACCAAGCTACAAGAGCTTCGTGATGAACTATAATATGCAGGGATGGAAAAGACAATTCCCGAGCTCTTCGCGATGCTAAAGGCTGCGGAGGTAGAAATCAAAAAGGAGCATCAAGTGTTGATGGTCAACAAGACCACCAGTTTCAAGAAAAAGGGTAAAGGGAAGAAGAAGGGGAACTTCAAGAAGAACGGCAAACAAGTTGCTCAGGAGAAGAAACCCAAGTCTGGACCTAAGCCTAAGACTGAGTGCTTTTAATACAAAAGGACTGGCCACTGGAAGCGGAACTGCCCCAAGTATTTGGCTGATAAGAAGGATGGCAAGGTGAACAAAGGTATATGTGATATACATGTTATTGATGTATACCTTACTAAGATTGCAGTAGCACCTGGGTATTTGATACTGGTTCTGTTGCTAATATTTGCAACTCGAAACAGGGACTATGAATTAAGCAAAGATTGGCTAAGGACGAGGTGACGATGCGTGTGGCAAATGGTTCCAAAGTCGATGTGATCGCGGTCGGCATGCTACCTCTACATCTACCTTCGGGATTAGTTTTAGACCTGAATAATTGTTATTTGGTGCCAGCGTTAAGCATCAACATTATATCTAGATCTTGTTTGATGCGAGACGGTTATTCATTTAAATCTGAGAATAATGGTTGTTCTATTTATATGAGTAATATCTTTTATGGTCATGCACCCTTGAAGAGAGGTCTATTTTTGTTGAATCTCGATTGTAGTAATACACATATTCATAATGTTGAAACCAAAAGATGTAGAGTTCATAATGATAGTGCAACTTATTTGTGGCACTGCCGTTTAGGTCATATTGGTGTAAAGCGCATGAAGAAACTCCATACTGATGGATTTTTGGAATCACTTGATTATGAATCACTTGGTACTTGTGAACCATGCCTCATGGGCAAGATGACTAAAACGCCATTCTCCGGAACAATGGAGCGAGCAACAGATTTGTTGGAAATCATACATACTGATGTATGTGGTCCAATGAATATTGAGGCTCGTGGCGGGTATCGTTATTTTCTCACCTTCACAGATGATTTAAGGATATGGATATATCTACTTAATGAAACATAAGTCTGAAACATTTGAAAAGTTCAAAGAATTTCAAAGTGAAGTGGAAAATCATCGTAACAAGAAAATAAAGTTTCTATCTGATCGTGGAGGAGAATATTTGAGTTACGAGTTTGGTCTTCATTTGAAACAATGCGGAATAGTTTCGCAACTCATGCCACCCGGAACACCACAGTGTAATGGCGTGTCTGAACGTCGTAACCGCACTTTATTAGATATGGTGTGATCTATGATGTCTCTTACTGTTACCGCTATCATTTTGGGGTTATGCTTTAGAGATGGCTGCATTCACGTTAAATAGGGCACCATCTAAATCCGTTGAGACGATGCCTTATGAACTGTGGTTTGGCAAGAAACCAAAGTTGTCGTTTCTTAAAGTTTGGGGTTGCGATGCTTATGTGAAAAAGCTTCAACCTGATAAGCTCGAACCCAAATCGGAGAAATGTGTCTTCATAGGATACCCAAAAGAGACTGTTGGGTACACCTTCTCACAGATCCGAAGGCAAGACATTCGTTACTAAGAATGGGTCCTTTCTAGAGAAGGAGTTTCTCTCGAAAGAAGTGAGTGGGAGGAAAGTAGAACTTGATGAGGTAACTGTACCTACTCCCTTATTGGGAAGTAGTTCATCACAGAAACCGATTCTTGTGACACCTACACCAATTAGTGAGGAAGCTAATGATATTGATCAAGAAACTTTAGATCAAGTTACTACCGAACCTTGTAGGTCAAACAGAGTAAGATCCACACCAGAGTGGTATGATAATCCTATTCTGGAGGTCATGTTACTTGACCATGGCGAACCTACGAACTATGAGGAAGCGATGATGAGCCCAGATTCCGCAAAATGGCTTGAGGCCATGAAATTTGAGATGGGATCCATGTATGAGAACAAAGTGTGGACTTTGGTTGACTTGCCCGATGATCGGCAAGCCATCGAGAATAAATGGATTTTCACGAAGAAGACTAACGCTGATGGTAATGTAACTGTCTACAAAGCACGACTTGTTGCGAAAGGTTTTTGACAAGTTCAAGGAGTTGACTACGATGAGACTTTCTCACCCGTAGCGATGCTTAAGTCTGTTTGAATCATGTTAGCAATTGCTGCATTTTAAGATTATGAAATTTGGCAAATGAATGTCAAAACTGCATTCCTGAATGGATTTCTAGAAGAAGAGTTGTATATGATGCAACCAGAAGGTTTTGTCGATCAAAAAGGTGCTAACAAAGTGTGCAAGCTCCAGCGATCCATTTATGGACTGGTGCAAGCCTCTCGGAGTTGGAGTAAATGTTTTGATAGTGTGATCAAAGCATATGGTTTTATACAGACTTTTGGAGAAGCCTGTATTTACAAGAAAGTGAGTGGGAGCTCTGTAGCATTTCTAATACTATATGTGGACGACATATTGTTGATTGGAAATGATATAGAATTTCTGGATAGCATAAAAGGATACTTAAATAAGAGTTTTTCAATGAAAGACCTCGGTGAAGCTGCTTATATATTAGGCATCAAGATCTATAGAGATAGATCAAGACACTTAATTGGACTTTCACAAAGCACATACCTTGATAAAGTTTTGAAAAAGTTCAAAATGGATCAAGCAAAGAAAGGGTTCTTGCCTGTGTTATAAGGTGTGAAGTTGAGTTAGACTCAATGCCCGACCATTGCAGAAGATAGAGAGAAAATGAAAAATGTTTCCTATGCTTCAGCCATAGGCTCTATCATGTATGCAATGTTGTGTACCAGACTTGATGTGTGCCTTGTTGTTAGTTTAGTAGGGAGGTACCAAAGTAATCCAGGAGTGGATCACTGGACAGCGGTCAAGAACATCCTGAAATACCTGAAAAGGACTAAGGATATGTTTCTCATTTACGGGGGTGACAAAGAGCTCATCATAAATGGTTACGTCGATGCGAGCTTTGACACTGATCCAGACGATTCTAAATCGAAAATTTATATTGAACGGTGGAGCTCTCAGCTGGTGCAGTTCTAAACAAAGCATCATGGCGGGATCTACGTGTGAAGCAGAGTACATAGCTACTTTGGAAGCAGTGAATGAAGGAGTTTGGATGAAGGAGTTCATATCCAATCTAGGTGTCATACCTAGTGCATCGGTTCCAATGAAAATCATTTGTGACAATACTGGTGCAATTGCCTTGGCAAAGGAATCCAGATTTCACAAGAGAACCAAGCACATCAAGAGATGCTTCAAATCCATCAGTGACCAAGTCCAGGTGGGAGACATAGAAATTTGCAAGATACATACGGATCTGAATGTTGCAGACCCGTTGACTAAGCCTATCTCACGAGCAAAACATGATCAGCACCAAGACTCCATGGGTGTTAGAATCATTACTGTGTAATCTAGATTATTGACTCTAGTGCAAGTGGGAGACTGAAGGAAATATGCCCTAGAGGCATTATTTATTTCCTTAATTCATGATAAATGTTTATTATTCATGCTATAATTGTATTAACCGGAAACATAATACATGTGTGGATACATAGACAAACAGAGTGTCACTAGTATGCCTCTACTTAACTAGCTCGTTGATCGAAGATGGTTAAATTTCCTAACCATAGACATGAGTTGTCATTTGATAAACGATATCACATCATTAGGAGAATGATGTGACTGGCTTGACTCATTCCGTTAGCTTAGCACTTGATCGATTTAGTTTACTGTTATTGCTTTCTTCATGACTTATACATGTTCCTATAACTATGAGATTATGCAACTCCCGATTATCGGAGGAACACTTTGTGTGCTACCAAACGTTACAACGTAACTGGGTGATTATAAAGGTGCTCTACAGGTGTCTCCAATGGTACTTGTTGAGTTGGCATAGATCGAGATTAAGATTTGTCACTCCGTGTTTCGGAGAGGTATCTCTGGGCCCTCTCAGTAATGCACATCACTATAAGCCTTGCAAGCAATGTGACTAATGAGTAAAGAGACTTTCCAGTAACGAGATTGAACTAGGTATTGAGATACCGACGATCAAATCTCGGGCAAGTAACATACCGATGACAAAGGGAACAACGTATGTTGTTATATGGTTTGACCGATAAAGATCTTCGTAGAATATGTAGGAGCCAATATGAGCATCCAGGTTCCGCTATTGGTTATTGGCCGGAGACGTGTCTCGGTCATGTCTACATAGTTCTCGAACCCGTAGGGTCCGCACGCTTAAAGTTCGGTGACGATCGGTATTATGAGTTTATGTGTTTTGATGTACCGAAGGTAGTTCGGAGTCCCGGATATGATCACGGACATGACGAGGAGTATCGAAATGGTCGGACATAAAGATCGATATATTGGATGACTATGTTTGAACTTCGGAAGTGTTCCGGGCAAGTTCGGACATATACCGGAGTACCGGGGGGTTACCGGAACCCCCCCGGGGAGTGTAATGGGCCTTTTGGGACTTAGTGGAGAAGAGGAGGGGCGGCCAGTGTCGTGGTACTAAGTCTGACAGTAAGTATAGGGGGTACGTATGAGGAGGAAAGGTCCTAGATACGACGAGATCGTACGCAAGTGTTTAAGAGTTCAGGCCCATCTCGGAGGAGGTAAAAGCCCTACGTCTCGGTGCCCGGAGGCGGTCGACTGGATTATATGAGTGTGTGTTATAGGGGGTGCGAACCCTTGTCCCAGAGGAGGGGGTGGCTTATATAGAGTTTGCCAGGACCCCAGCCGTCCCCCGTTACAGAGGGTTCAATGTACATAAAGAGGGGGCATTACTAGTAACTGACACATCTCCAACGTATCTATAATTTTTGATTGTTCCATGCTATTATATTACCCATTTTGGATGTTTACGGGCTTTACTTTACACTTTTATATCATTTTTGGGACTAGCCTACTAACCGGAGGCCCAGCCTGAATTGTTGTTTTCTTGCCTATTTCAGTGTTTCGAAGAAAAGGAATATCAAACGGAGTCCAAACGGAATGAAACCTTTGGGAGCGATCTTTTTGGAACAAACGTGATCCAGGGGACTTGGAGTGGACGTCAAGCAACAGAGGAGGCAGCAAAAAGGGTGCCCGGCGTGCCCCCTATAGGTGGGCGCGCCCCCCAACCTCGTGGGCCCCTCGAGCGTCCACCGACCTACTTCTTCCTCCTATATATACCCACGTACCCTGAAACCATCGAGGAGCACCACAAAAAACTACTTCCACCGCCGTAACCTTCTATATCCGTGAGATCCCATCTTGGAGCCTTCGTCGGTGCTCCGCCGGAGGGGGAATCAACCACGGAGGGCCTCTACATCATCTCCAAGGCCCTTCCAATGAGTTGTCAGTAGTTTACCATAGACCTTCGGGTCCATAGTTATTAGCTAGATGGCTTCTACTCTCTCTTTGAATCTCAATACAAAGTTCTCCTCGATCTTCTTGGAGATCTATTCGATGTAACTCTTTTTATGGTGTGTTTGTCGAGATCCGATGAATTGTGGGTTTATGATCAAGTTTATCTATGAGAAATATTTGAATCTCCTGTGAATTCTTTTATGTGTGATTAATTTATCTTTGCATGTCTGTTTGAATTATCAGTTTGGTTTGGCCTACTAGATTGATCTTTCTTGCAATGGGAGAAGTGCTTAGCTTTGGGTTCAATCTTGCAGTGTCCTTTCCCAGTGACACCAGGGGCAGCAAGGCACGTATTGTATTGTTGCCATCGAGGATAAAAGGATGGGGTTTATATCATATTGCATGAGTTTATCCCTCTACATCATGTCATCTTTCTTAATGCGTTACTCTGTTCTTTATGAACTTTATACTCTAGATGCATGCTGGATAGCGGTCGGTGTGTGGAGTAATAGTAGTAGATGCAGGCAGGAGTCGGTCTACTTGTCACGGACGTGATGCCTATATACATGATCATGCCTAGATAATCTCATAACTATGCGCTTTTCTTTCAATTGCTCGACAGTAATTTGTTCACCCACCGTAATACTTATGCTATCTTGAGAGAAGCCACTAGTGAAACCTATGGCCCCGGGGTCTATCTTTTATCATATAAGCTTTCAATTTACTTCTAATTGCATATTTCACTTTCCAATCTATATCATAAAAATACCAAAAATATATTTATCTTATCATATTATCTCTATCAGATCTCACTTTCGCAAGTGGCCGTGAAGGGATTGACAACCCCTTTATTGCGTTGGTTGCGAGCTTGTTTGTTTGTGTAGGTGTGTGGGACTTCCGAGGAGCCTCCTACTGGATTTATACCTTGGTTCTCAAAAACTGAGGGAAATACGTACTTACGCTACTTTGCTGCACCACCCTTTCCTCTTCAAGGAAAACCAACGCAAGCTCAAGACGTAGCAAGAAGGATTTCTGGCGCTGTTGCCGGGGAGGTCTTCGCTCAAGTCAAGACATACCAAGTACCCATCACAAACTCATCTCCCTCACATTACATTATTTGCCATTTGCCTCTCGTTTTCCTCTCCCCCACTTCACCCTTGCTGTTTTATTCGCCCTCTCTTTCCCGATCTCCTCTCTCCTTCACTTGTCTTCTTGTGTGCCTGTTTGCCCTCATGGCTTTGCCTAAGAACACCGACCTTCATCTTATAAGGTTGGAAGAGATTGAATTGAACATTAGAAGTTTTATGAATTTACAATTTGAGCATAATAGTTTCTTTAGAAAAGAGCTTAAAGAACAAAAAAGCTTTATGAAGTATATGAACAAAGAGCTTGATGATATGTCTAAGGAATTTTATGGTTTGAACTCTCAAATTACTCGTCATGAAAAATCTATAGCCCAAATTTCTGATAAGCAGTCCACCTTGGTCAATAAGATGGCCGCAAAACCAGAAGGCTTAGGGGAAAATAATAATGAAGATCTAAAAGTTATTGATGTGTCCCCTATTAAATCTTTGTTTTGCAATATGAATCTTAATAATGATGGGATTGGAGATGAGTCAACTTTAGTTAAAAGGCGTCCCAATGATTCGGAGTTTTTAGATCTTGATGCTAAATTTGGTAAAAGTGGGATTGGAGAGGTCAAGACTTTAAATAGCACTGAACCCACTATCTTGGATTTCAAGGAATTTAATTATGATAATTGTTATTTAGTAGATTGTATTTCCTTGTTGCAATCCGTGTTGAATTCTCCTCATGCTTATAGTCAAAATAAAGCTTTTACCAAACATATTGTTGATGCCTTGATGCAATCTTATGATGAAAAACTTAATTTGGAAGTTTCTATACCTAGAAAACTTTATGATGAGTGGGAACCTACTATAAAGACTAAAATTAAAGATCATGAGTGTTATGCTTTGTGTGATTTGGGTGCTAGTGTTTCCACGATTCTGAAAACTTTATGTGATATTCTAGGTTTCCATGATCTTGATGATTGCTCTTTAAATTTGCACCTTGAGGATTCCACCATTAAGAAACCAATAGGAAGGATCAATGATGTTCTTATTGTTGCAAATAGGAATTATGTGCCCGTAGATTTTATCGTTCTTGACATAGATTGCAAACTTTCTTGTCCTATTATTCTTGGTAGACCTTTCCTTAGAACGATTGGTGCAATTATTGATATGAAGGAAGGGAATATTAGATTCCAATTTCCATTAAGGAAAGGTATGGAGCACTTTCCAAGAAAGAAAGTTAAATTACCTTATGAATCTATCATGCGAGCTACTTATGAATTGAGTGCCAAAGATGGCACTACTTAGATCTATCGTCGCTTTTATGCCTAGCTAGGGGCGTTAAACGATAGCGCTAGTTGGGAGGCAACCCAATTTTATTTTTGTTTTTTGTTTTTGCTTCTATTTAGTAATAAATATTTCATCTACCTTCTGTTTAGATGTGATTTCATGTTTAAATTAGTGTTTGTGCCAAGTAGAACCTATAGGATAATCTATGGTGATAGTTAATTTGATTCTGCTGAAAAACAAAAACTTTGCGCCCGTGAAAATAATTTTAGTAATTCACAGAAACGTGCTTCTTGCATTGATTCTTTTTGCTGTAGATCAATAGACAAATTGCCCAGGACTTCCTATTTTGGTAGGATTTTTTAGAGTTCCAGAAGTATTCGAGAGTTACAGATTGCTACAGACTGTTCTGTTTTTGACAGATTCTGTTTTCCGTGTGTTGTTTGCTTATTTTGATGCATCTATGGCTAGTATGTAGGGTATGAACCATAGAGAAGTTGGAATACAGTAGGTTAACACCAATATAAATAAAGAATGAGTTCATTACAGTACCTTTTGTGGTGGTTTTTCTTTCTTGGACTAACGGAGCTTATGAGATTTCCTGTTGAGTTTTGTGTTGTGAAGTTTTCAAGTTTTGGGTAAAGATTTGATGGACTATGGAATAAGGAGTGGCAAGAGCCTAAGCTTGGGGATGCCCATGGCACCCCAAGATATTCAAGGATAACCAAAATCCTAAGCTTGGGGATGCCTCGGAAGGCATCCCCTCTTTCGTCTTTGTTCATCGGTTACTTTAGTTGGAGCTATATTTTTATTCGCCACATGATATGTGTTTTTCTTGGAGCGTCTTGTTTGATATTAGTATTTGCTTTTTAGTTTACCACAATCATCCTTGTTGTACACACCTTTTGGGAGAAACCCAATTTGATCAGAATTTATTAGAATACTCTATGTGCTTCACTTATATCTTTTGAGCTAGATAGTTTTGCTCTAGTACCTCACTTATATCTTTTAGAGCACGGCAGTAGCTGGATTTTGTAGAAATTGTTAATCTCTCATGCTTCACT
Source organism: Triticum dicoccoides (assembly GCF_002162155.2). NCBI lineage: Eukaryota > Viridiplantae > Streptophyta > Magnoliopsida > Poales > Poaceae > Triticum > Triticum dicoccoides. Next base: position 245,517,832 of record NC_041383.1, on the reverse strand, counting down.
TATATTATTTTGAGAGTCTCTTAGAACAGCATGGTATTTGCTATGGTTATAAAATTGGTCCTAGAATGATGAGCATCCAAGTTGGGTATAATAAAAACTATCATAGGAAGTGAATTGGATGCTATGATCAATTTGATACTTGATAATTGTTTTGAGATATAGAGGTGGTGATATTAGAGTCATGCTAGTTGGGTGATTATGAATTTAAAGAATACTTGTGTTGAAGTTGGCAAGTCCTGTAACATGCACGTATGGTAAAATTTGTGTAACAAATTTATTGCATAGGGTGCTCTTTTGATTGCCTTCCCTTGAGTGGAGGTCGGGGGCGCGCGATGGTTAACTCCTACCAACCTCCCCCCCTAGGAGCATGCGTATTAGTACTTTGCTTCGAGGGCTAATAAAACTTTTTCAATAAGTATATGAGTTCTTTATGACTAATGTGAGTCCATGGATTATACGCACTTTTACCTTTCCATCATTGCTAGCCTCTTCGGTACCGTGCATTGCCCTTTCTCACCTTGAGAGTTGGTGCAAACTTTGCCGGTGCACCCAAACCCCGTGATACGATACGCTCTATCACACACAAACCTCCTTATATCTTCCTCAAAACAGCCACCATACCTACCTATTATGGCATTTCCATAGCCATTCCAAGATATATTGCCATGCAACTTTCCACCGTTCCGTTTATCATGACACGCATCATCATTGTCATATTGCCTTGCATGATCATGTAGTTGGCATCGTATTTGTGGAAAAGCCACCATGCATAACTTTTCATACATGACACTCTTGATTCATTGCCCATATCTTGTTCTAGTTTTGAGTTGTAAATAAATAGAAGTGTGATGATCATCATTATTAGAACATTGTCCCCAAATAAATAAATAAAGGCCAAAAAGAAAAAAAATGAAAGGCCAAAGAAAAAAAGGCCAAAAGAAAAAAAAAGGCCCAAAAAGAAAAAAAAAGAAAAGGGGGGCAATGTTACTATCCTTTCCACACTTGTGCTTCAAAGTAGCACCATGTTCTTCATATAGAAAGTCTTTTATGTTGTCACTTTCATATACTAGTGGGAATTTTTCATTAAAGAACTTGTCTTGTATATTCCTACGATGGGCTTCCTCAAATGCCCTAGGTCTTCGTGAGCAAGCAAGTTGGATGCACACCCACTTAGTTTCTTTTGTTGAGCTTTCATACATTTATAGCTCTAGTGCATCTGTTGCATGGCAATCCCTACTCCTCATGTTGACATCAATTGATGGGAACCTCCATAGCCCATTGATTAGCCTCGTCAATGTGAGACTTTCTCTCTTTTTGTCTTCTCCACACAACCTCCATCATCATATTATATTCCACCCATAGTGCTATATCCATGGCTCACGCTCATGTATTGCATGAGAGTTGAAAAGGGCTGAAGCGCGTTAAAAGTATGAACCAATTGCTTGGCTGAAACCGGGGTTGTTCTTGATGGGAGTATTTTGTGTGATGGAAATGAAACATAGCCTAACTAGATGATTTTGTAGGGATGAACCTTCTAATGCCATGATATTTTGAGAAGACGTGATTGCTTAGTTAGTATGCTTGAAGTATTACTATTTCTTATGTCAATATGAACTTTTATTTTGAATCATTTGGATCTGAACATTCATGCCACAATAAATAAAATTACATTGAGAATTATGCTAGGTAGCATTCCACATCAAAAATTCTATTTTTATCATTTACCTACTCGAGGACGAGCAGGAATTAAGATTGGGGATGCTTGATACGTCTCCAACGTATCTATAATTTTTGATTGTTCGATGCTATTATATTACCCGTTTTGGATGTTTATGGGCTTTACTTTACACTTTTATATCATTTTTGGAACTAACCTACTAACCGGAGGCCCAACCCGAATTGATGTTCTTTTGCCTATTTCAGTGTTTCGAAGAAAAGGAATATCAAACGGAGTCCAAACGGAATGAACCTTTGGGAGCGATCTTTTTGGAACAAACGTGATCCAGGGGACTTGGAGTGGACGTCAAGCAACAGAGGAGGCGACCACGAGGGTGCCCGGCGCGCCCCCTACAGGTAGGTGCGCCCCCACCCTCATGGGCCCCTCGAGCATCCACCGACCTACTTCTTCCTCCTATATATACCCACGTACCCTGAAACCATCGAGGAGCACCACGAAAAACTATTTCCACCGCCGTAACCTTCTATATCCGCGAGATTCCATCTTGGAGCCTTCGCCAGCGCTCCACCAGAGGGGGAATCAACCATGGAGGGCCTCTACATCATCTCCAAGGCCCTTCCGATGAGTTGTGAGTAGTTTACCACAAACCTTCGGGTCCATAGTTATTAGCTACTCCCTCCGTCCCATAATATAAGAACGTTTTTGACACTAGTGTAGTGTTAAAAACGTTCTTATATTTTGGGACAGAGGGAGTAGATGGCTTCTTCTCTCTCTTTGAATCTCAATACAAAGTTCTCCTCGATCTTCTTGGAGATCTATTTGATGCAACTCTTTTTATGGTGTGTTTACCGAGATCCGATGAATTGTGGGTTTATGATCAAGTTTATCTATGAGAAATATTTGAATCTCCTCTGAATTCTTTTATGTGTGATTAAGTTGTCTTTGCAAGTCTCTTCGGATTATCAGTTTGGTTTGGCCTACTCGATTGATCTTTCTTGCAATGGGAGAAGTGCTTAGCTTTGGGTTCAATCTTGCGGTGTCCTTTCCCAGTGACAGCAGGGGCAGCAAGGCACGTATTGTATTGTTGCCATCGAGGATAAAAAGCTGGGGTTTATATCATATTGCATGAGTTTATCCCTCTACAACATGTCATCTTTCTTAATGTGTTACTCTGTTCTTTATGAACTTAATACTCTAGATACATGCTGGTTAGCGGTCGATGTGTGGAGTAATAGTAGTAGATGCAGGCAGGAGTCGGTCTACTTGTCACGGACGTGATGCCTATATACATGATCATGCCTAGATAATCTCATAACTATGCGCTTTTCTATCAATTGCTCGACTGTAATTTGTTCACCCACTGTAATACTTATGCTATCTTGAGAGAAGCCACTAGTGAAACCTATGGCCCCCGGGTCTGTCTTTTATCATATAAGCTTTCAATTTACTTTTATTTGCATCTTTTACTTTCCAATCTATATCATAAAAATACCAAAAATATATTCATCTTATCATATTATCTCTATCAGATCTCACTTTCGCAAGTGTCCGTGAAGGGATTTACAACCCCTTTATTGCGTTGGTTGCGAGGTTCTTCTTTGTTTGTGTAGGTGCGTGGGACTTCTGAGGAGCCTCCTACTGGATTGATACCTTGGTTCTCAAAAACTGAGGGAAATACTTACGCTACTTTGATGCATCACCCTTTCCTCTTCAAGGAAAACCAATGCAAGCTCAAGACGTAGCAGTAACGCCAGCCTTAAGTGCCTTAAATGACCTTAAAGACTACGGAGTGAATGCTTGCCTGTGGCTGTTCTGAGTGACTCCTGGTCTTCTGTAGGTCGAGTGGTGTCTGGTATGGTCGAGTGATTGACTGGTCGTGTGACTTCGGGAAGGAGGGGTACCCGAGTGGTTGATTCGTCGAGTGGATCGCACTCGACACCTTTATTGGGTACTCCCTGTTGTCTCTTGAGCTTCTTTGCTTCTAGGGTAGTGACCTTGGGTAAGGCGTATAGGTCAGGCCTATGACCCTACCCTAGGTCTGTATCATCATCAGCCAGGGCAGGCCGCGCGCCCCCTCCCCCTCTAGTCTAAATTGGACAAGGAGGGGGCAGCGCCCCCCTTTCCTTCCTCCTCTCTCCTTCCCTTCCCCCTTCTCCTACTCCTACTAGGAAAGAAGGAGTCCTACTCCCGGTGGGAGTAGGACTCCCCCTTGGCGTGCCCTCCTCCTTGGCCGGACGCCTCCCCCTATCTCCTTTATATACGGGGGCAGGGGGCACCCCAAGACACACAAGTTGATCATTGATCTTTAGCCGTGTGCGGTGCCCCCCTCCAGCATAATCCACCTCGGTCATATCGTAGCGGTGCTTAGGCGAAGCCCTGCGTCTGTAAATTTATCAACACCGTCATCATGTTGTCGTGCTAAGGAACTCTCCCTCAAAGCTCTACTGGATTGTGAGTTCGTGGGACGTCACCGAGCTGAAAATGTGCTGATCACGGAGGTGTCGTACGTTCGGTACTAGGATCGGTCGATCGTGAAGACGTACGACTACATCAACCGCGTTTTCATAACACTTCCGCTTACAGTCTACGAGGGTACATGGACGACACTCTCCCCTCTCGTTGCTATGCATCACCATGATCTTGCGTGTGTGTAGGAATTTTTTTGAAATTACTACGTTCCCCAACAATTCTAACCATAGCATTAAACTTTTGGACCCAATTGGTCCCTTACAGAATAGCGCATAAATTGGGGTTTAAGCTTCTGTCACTCTCGCAACCCACCATCTAATAACTACTCCACAATGCCTTCCCTTAGGCCCAAATATGGTGAAGTGTCATGTAGTAGACGTTCACATGACACCACTAAGAGAATGACAACATACATATCATCAAAATATCGAACACATATCAAGTTCACATGATTACTTGCAACATGATTTCTCCCGTGACCTCAAGAATGAAAGTACCTACTCACAAATGATAAATATGCTCAAGATCAGAGGGTTATTAAATAGCATAATGGATCCGAACATATAATCTTCCACCAAATAAACCATATAGTAATCAACTACAAGATGTAATCAACACTACTGGTCACCCACAAGCACCAATGTATAGTTTTGATACAAAGACTGAACACAAGAGATGAACTGGGTTTGAGAGGAGTTGGTGTTGTGAATATGTTGATGAAGATAGCCTTCCCCAAGATGGGAGAGTTGTTGGTGATGTTGATGACGATGATTTCCCCCTTCGGGAGGGAAGTTCCCCCAATGGAATCGCTCCGCCCGAGGGCAAAAGTGCTCCTGCCCAAGGTCTGCCTCAAGGCGGCGGCACTTCATCCCGAATGTCCTCCTCTAATTTTTTCTAGGTCAAAATGACTTATATACCAGAAGATGGGCACCGTAGGTGGGCCGAGGAGGGCAGCACCCACCAGGGTGCGCCTGGGCCTCCTGGCGCGCCCAGGTGGGTTGTGCCCACCTGGTGGCCCCCCTCTAGTACTTATTTGCTCCAATATTTATTAAATATTCCATAAAAATCCTCGGGAAGTTTCAGCTCATTTGGAGTTCTGCAAAATAGGTAGCTTGACGTAGCTTTTTCAGGTCCAGATTCCCAGCTGCTCGAATTCTTCCCCTTGGTGCATACCTTGCATATTATGAGATAAAAGGCATCAGAATTACTCCAAAGAGCATTATTATGCAATAAAACAACATAAATAACAGTAGGAAAACATGATGCAAAACCAACGTATTAGTGTGGCGGCCTCCTCGATTGGGGTCCTATTCATCCAGTGGCAACAGCCTACTACCACGGGGTCCTGTTCATCCAACACCCACCGGGAAATGTTCATCCAACCCCCAACAACAATCACTATTCATCAAGAGGCAGCAGTTTCGATCGGCTTCAGTTAGCAGTCGTAGCGAAGGAATCGCTTGGATTCAGTTAACAACCAAGGGATCGATCGCTCGGGTTCAGTAACGTAGCTAGTGCAATCGCTCGGGTTAAGTAAGAGAACGCCTCGCTCGGGTTCAGTTAGAGCCCAACGTCTCGCACACACGCGCGTACGTGTACGAGAGACACGTGCAAACCTCCATGCATCGCTCGGCCCCGACCACCCACCGTAACTGGGAACTCCCCGAAATTTTTCTCGCCCTCGCTTCTACCATGATTTATTCTGTCCTGGACGACCCAAAGAATGTCATGCAGGTGCGTCCCCAGCTCGCCCAGGACGAAAAGCCCATTTTCTGTCTTGATTTTTTGTCATAGAAGTAGGAGCCCGCCACATCTATGATGATACGTGGTTTTGTCACAATTATCGTCATAGAAGTGTCATAAGCATGACAAAAAAAAATTCGTTTGGGCCATACTGTAACGAATGTGTCTTTTTTATAGTGATACCAGGCGTCGCTGACTCCTCCTTATCTACAAACGCAATTTTTGTAACTGGGCATACAAAAATGAAGCAACATAAGAGGCAAAATAATTGACGAGAGCAGAGAAAGAGAATCACGAAGGAATTGCTTCACTTATATCCATTTCAGGTTCCTCTACATCACAATGCTCTGCTCAACTAGCGAAAAAACTCCCACTAGAGAGAGATCTGTAATATTGCTATGATTCCCCTTTACGTGATCTCTATGTTTGCTTGTTATTCTTGTCTCATGAGAGTAATCACCTTGTACGTGTGAGATGTAAGGGATTGGTGAGATTCATTGGTGCCTATTCATCATGATGATATTTTTTGATATTTATGATGATTGGTTACTAGGTTGGTCATCCCTGCCGTGTAAATGCTTATTGTTCATTTTAAGGGCCCATGCAGCATGATCCAAAGGCCTACATGAAATTGTCGAGCAAATCTGTGGCTTGTAGGGCACATGAGTTGGTATCAACGGGGAGTAAGGATAATTCGAGGAACACAAGAAGTCGTGATGCATAAAGTGTTAGTACACTCTAACAACTCTAATTGTTGAGCCAACCATTACAAATGTAAAGGGAGGCCGGATAATAGAATCAAATAAATTGTGATACGAAGATTTTTCCTTTTCTTTTCAAGAGCGACTAGCCTACCAAAGACTTAATATAGAAGGTAATATCACTTTACGAGGTAACTTCACATTACCGCTGCAGAAGGCACATTCATTATTCGCCATAAACTCAATCTCTCCATGCCTAACCTCTTCATTGTAGGAAACAACGTTTATTTGCAGTTCTTATTTAAGTTCCTTTACTTTACTACATTACTAATCTCCCACCATCACCATAATTCTTGCAAATACCGAATTAATCAATTTGCTCGAGACTAGCAACACCTCAAGTGCGACCAAAATACTTGCAATAACACTCGCCTCAGCTCTTTGTTAGGAACAATATAAAATCTGAGATGATAATTCCATGAAAGTGTGCTTCAATCATCCCTACACTTCCAGGACATCATTTGTACACCTCCAAGTCATGCTACAACTCCCCTTTTTAGGGCTCCATAGTTTCGGCCTCCTAGAGGCTGAACTGAGAGTCTTCCCCCACCCCCCAAACTAGCATGTCGGGACAGATGATGGATGGCTGGCAAACTTTCTAGGAGTGGTATCCCTCTCTCTCTGTGTTGTGCTTTGCGCCCAAGCAAGGGAGTCAATGTCCCATGTATTCACTAGGTGTCCCTTCTCGCACACCCTTTTGCATGAGGTCAGTTTTTGGATAAGATTGCCCTCTAGGTTTCAGGGACATGTTCGGAGAGGCACTTCCATCTTGACAGCTTCATGGATTTGGGAACATCACAATGTGGTTGTCTTTGAATGGGCGTGATCAAGCATAGCTAGCATTCTTGACACGATTCCGGTGGAGCTGCCGGGCTCGCCGATCTCCTACCGCCGGTTCTCAGCGCTTCTGGGAATTCCCTCGGTAGACTTGTACAACATTCTTGTTTATCAGTTCAATGAGACGTGATCTTTGGGGTTTTCTCAAGAAAAAATAACCTGCCGTTGTATACTCAAACCACACACAAACAAAAGTACTGTTTGGCGAAGCGGGGCATCATGTTTAGACTGAAATCTTCTATATCTAAATAGAGGCACCCCACTAGCTGATTTTCCTGCCTCCTCATGAATCCACATCATCTGAATTGTTATAACCGTTGATGCAGTATACCTCAGCAGACTACAGCCGTCTGACCAAAATTTCACAAAATTACTTAGAGTTGCCACTGCTAAGTGAAATATATTGCTTCATTCCTTTCCGGCCGTTCTGCTTGCTTCGTGCCTTAGGAAATGGTTCAAAAATCTGAGGTCGGCCTTCAATTTTCAGTGTTTTGTTTCTATAGATGATATGGTTTAATGTTCACATCTTATAATTTCTCAGACTCGATTTGTTTTGGTTGGGCCGTTCACAATTTTTTTTTTGAGTAAATAAGTGTAAATATTACCTTGGCAATCACCGCCCCGTGGCTCGGCGCATGATGGCGGAGGACGTACGTGAGAGCGAAGGCAGGGTGTGCCCCCGGTCAGCCAGGAGCATGAGCGACGCAAAGAGACAGTCCGAGGGATCGAGAGAGATGCATCCTCAGTAATAACTGTGGCAGAGGAAATCACTTGATTGATTTGCTTGTTATGAAAGGCAGAAGAGGAAGTGGTCGATCGCTTCCGTTTTTTATTTTGACATCGATCGGTCGCTTCATTGACCATGGGATCGCATGTGTGGACCAGAAGAGAGGAAACACAACGATGATGAGAATAGACCATGGACTTTACCTATGGGCTTTTTTGTGTCCAAACAGATTTGGTGAGAAGCCGAGGTGTATAGCCCAACCAAAACAAATCGAGTCAGAGATTAGTATATACACCGGGTTGAGGAGGCATGAAGAAATTGTAAGATGGTTTAATGTTCACATCTTATAATTTCTCATACTCGATTTCGAGGTACATATTACTTATTTACACTTATTTACTCGGCAAAATTTTGCAGCAGAGATTAGTATATACACCGGGTTGTTGCTTATCTAAGAAATGGTTCAAGAATCTGAGGTTGGCCTTCAATTTTAGTGTTTGTTTTGTACAGATGATATGGTTTAATGTTCACATATTATAATTTCTTGATCTACTATTGGTTTCACAATTGAATTTAAGATAGGTTTTTAATGTTCACATCTTATAATTTCTTGATTTGTTATTGGTTTCACAATTGAATTTAAGATAGGTTTGTATCCACGCGGAGATAAAACTTCACAAGCAATTTAGATGCAATTAACATCGTGGCCACATATAGTGATAATGTCTAATGTGGCAAATGTAAACCATCCATCTTAAGTCATGAGAGGGTTGGTATTAGGCTCAGTTTTACTATCCAACTAGCAAGATACCCATGTGTTGCACGGAACATCAAGATGCATTTGTAGGAGTAGTTTATCTTGTGGGAGAAAAGAATGAATGAGGGAAGGCCTTATTTGCAAATGTTGAGTGGGTGTGGGTATCTTTTTGTAAAATTTCCATTGTTTCCTTCCTATCCGTCAGATATAAATCGGACGGCTTATATTGCAGGATGGCAGGCACACCGTCATCACCGACTCTGTTTTTATAAGAGTAGAGAAATGGTAGCTTGAGCAGGTCGAACCGCCAACCTTAGACCACTATGCTAACAACTTCACCTCGTGAAGTTTGTTAGCTAAAAGGACATAGGCCTTATCTAGTTTAACCCAACACACTCATTAATGCGGCTGATTTTCACCTGTTAGTTTTTTTAATTATAAAAATATGTAAATTATAACCACAAGAATAAAAAGAATTTATAATACTCGTGTGTTATAAACAATATACACAAGAATAAAAATATATGGTTAGAGGGACAGTGGTATCCCAGCCCATCAGGGTTGAAGTCATGGTGCACGCATTATTCCTAGATTTATGTCAGGATTTTCGGCGATGCGCTTTCAATGGGAGGAGACGTTCCCGTCGACGACGAGGCGCCTACGGTGGCTTCGTAAATCCCAAGATGATATGCTGGCTCAATCTCTTGAAGGTGCTCATAGGGATAGGGTGTGTGCGTGTGCGTTCATAGGGGTGAGTGTACGCGCATATGTATGAGCATTTGCGTCTGTACTGTGTTAAAAAATACATATAAATAAAATAATATACTTTTAAAAATGTTCATATAATTTAGAAATATTCACGTAATTAAAATAAGACATGTTAATTATGGATATGTTTGTATAATTAAAAAACCACATATTTATTGAAATAATAGAAAATAAATTTTTAAATAATTTGAGAAAGTTCATGTTTTTAATAAATATTCCTGCAGTATATAAAGTGTTCATGCTTTTATAAAAAGTGTCCATTTAATTTAATCATGTTTATATGTACACCAGAAAAATATTTTTGAATAAAATTAAAAGGAAAAATAAGCATGAAAAAATTACCCAAATGATAAGTGACACACGTAAGGTGCGTGGCACTCCGGTCCGGACGTTTTTCTTTGGCAATTCTAGTCACGCAAGGATAGCAATTTTCAGTAACAGACGAGAAGTTTCTGTTAAAAATAAACCGAAGTACGAAAGTTGCTATGTTCGGGGGAGGGGCGTTTTGGCTCCCGGGTGAACAGTTACGCGATCACCAACAACATCAACGGTGCAGCCAAGGGCGCTAAACCCTTCTAGCATATTTGAATGGAGGGAGCACATCCATTGATGGATTTCACTTCAATTATTGTTTGGCTCAAGTAGATGTAGAGCCATCAATGTGAAATCCTTTTGTATATGCTGCATATACAAAAAGCATCTCCACATTTCCGCTCGTCCTTACCGAAGAGCATCTTGCTGAACTCAAATCTCACCAGAAGATCGTACACCTAGAATCAGTCCTTGCTCTCTCTCTCTCTCTCTCTCTCTCTCTCTCTCCCTCTGAAAAAGGGGTGGAACCAGTGCTTGTTGCTGAAACCACAGGCCCATGAGAAACATGATTTGCGCCTCTTGTTTCCCTTCGTTTCTAGCTGGTCCATGGACCTGACCACCCAACTGCCTAGCCAGCGGGGCCGAGCTAGCTGAATGCCATGTTCCGATCTCACCTTTTCCGTTCCCCTCCATGCACGCGTCATCGTCAGGGCCACAGTGCACGTACGTACACTCTGTTAATTATAGGCACCCAGACAGCATTTCATTACGACAGTGCCCTTTGCGTTGCGTGTGACGCGGGACGGGCAGTTTGCACCACGAAATCCTGGAGAGGCAAGCACGCACGTTGCCCAGGCATCCGGGTTTGGCCGGAATCGCCATCGGCGCGACTGCGCTGAAGCAGTGCGCTCTTGTGCGGCGTGAGGCTGACAGGGACGGCGCTTGCTTGATCTTTTGCTGCCGGTCACGTTTGCCTGAGCCCTGAGGCGATACGATACGACAGCCTACGCGTCAGGACATGCGGCTCCGATTTGGTGCCATCATCCATAGAGAAGTACCAACTCAACTGGTTTCGAATTGAATAAGTTCCCTTCAAACAACTTGTTGTACATATGGATTTCCATATATAGCCTAATTATTAGTGGCTTGATATTTTTTTTTTGAAGGGAAGCAAAGCAGCCTGTCAGTATTAATTGAACATGCTTACATGGCACAGACAGCAGGAGTATGTTCTCGTGCTCGGAGATCGACCTAATTTCGTGAACCAACTTAACGGATCCATTCCAACAACCAACAACCGGCACGATCTTTACACATGTGTCGCCAAGCTACTAATTTTCTCCAGATCCAAGCAGCAGCTAGTAGATCAGTGTATCACCAAGCTATCGTAACATGGAACTCAAGCACGATCTGCACTCGAATATAGTAAAACGCCAGCCGCGCAATGTGGTGCATGATTGCAACCTTCTCGGAACAAGAACAAAAAGCGGACGATCTTGTAGTACTAATGATAGTAAACACTAGCTAAGATGCTTGGATAAAGAAAGACCAATGCAAGCATCACAAGTTGATTCCTTGAGGTGACAAGTAATTAACATGGCACAAAAACTAGTAGTAGTAGGATCAAACTAAACTCGCCATCATCTCAGATGAACCAAAAATTAGCAAGCCTTCCTCACTCGGTATCTTCCTCGTCTCACCAGTCACCAGCCTATGTACATTGCAGCATCTAAGTAATAAAGAGAATAAAGAACGCAAAATGTATTTTGTTTTTGTCAAAGCCAACGCAAGAGAAGCAAAGGGGGAAAACCGGTCGGAATGTCGGGGTAAATCCATCACCGGCACCTCGAGATGTCGATCTCGATGAGGTTGTCCTCCTCCAGCTCGATCTCGATCATCCCGTACTCTTCCCCGCCGCCGCCGCCGTCGTCGTAGTCGTCACTGCCGCTGCAGCTGTCCGATGTCCAGGGCAGGCCCATCTCTTCCGGCCCCCACTCCGCCTCGAACTCCTCGTGGATCACCTCCAGAGCGCGGCCTTTGGGCGCCCACGACGCGAACTCCGGCTCCAGGAACACGCTCTGGGGCTTCGCCGGCGGCGGCGGCGGAGGCGGAGGCGGGGCGACCTCCGGGGCTCTCTCCTGCAGCGGAGGAGGAGGAGGAGCAAGGGTCGCGGCAGGTGGCGGGGAGCCGAGGCGGAGCAGGTAGACGAGGAGGAGGACGGAGGAGAGCGGGGCGGGGGAGAGGAGCAGCTGCAGGAGCGGCCGAGGGAGGTAGAGGACGGCGAGCAGGGAGGCGGCCGCGGCCGCGGCGAAGAGGGGGTGGTGGGGCCGTTGGTCGGCGGCGGCCGGCGGCGGCGGAGGGGATGGGGAGGCCATTTTAAGGCGGGAGGAGTGGAGTGGTTAAAGCCAAGCCACGCACCGCCAAGTCGGTTTTTCTCTTTTTAAAGCGACAAGCAAACGAGACGAGCGAAGGACGCGCTTCCGGTTTTATTCTTGTTCCAGCCAGCGAAATCAAAACCCCAATCTTTTTTTGCAGGTACGCCCGGAAGGACGGTAGAATGTTGTGTTAAAAACAGCATACGCTTCACTGATTGTTCGTCCGTTGTCCTCCAAGTCCAATTAATGGTAGAATGTGTTACTAACTTGAAATGCTCAAGACCCTCTTCAGCGACTAATGTAGGGATGACATGTGGGTCCACGTCCACATGTTGGGACAGTACTGGGGAAATTGACCGGTATCTACCACGGCCAGGAAAAGGAGCGTCCGGTCAAACGGCGTGCGACTGGGTCAGCAGTAAAAAACATGATGGGCGGCAGCACGGAGCCACACGAATCGGGGCACCGGCCGGCAGAAAATGCAAATGGCTCGGCTCGGGCGAGCGGAAGGCTGCAGCATGCACGTAAAGGCACAGAGCTGCCACCTGCACTGCACCCGAAACGGGAGGAAAAGGCAACCGGACCAGACGAAACGGGAAGAAAAGGCAACCGGACGAGACGAAACGGGAAGCAAATCCCCGACGGGCAGAGAGAGATAGCTCCACCGGCCGCTGCCGAAACCAACGGAGGAAAGCTGACGGGCCTGCGTGCCCTTGCCCGGATGCCTCGTGCCCTTTTCGATGGAGCCGCCAGATCCTCCCGTATCCCGTATCCGTCACCCGTCGGGCAGTCGCAGCCTCGCAGGCATCTTCCCTGCATGTTAACGTGTCGGGGCGAGCCTTTTTTTCTCTTGTTTGCGCCGCGGGGCAACTTGTCTTCCACTTGAAGTCTTGCCAACGGGGGAGGAGCAGGGGTGGCCCAGATATGTGCAGATCCTTCCGGGTGCGGCCAACTGCACGTCTACAGGCCATGGGGACTCGCTGTACCTGTACGGTACGGTGCCATGAGGCTCAGGTCAGGTAGTACTGGTGTTGTGTACTCCTACCGTCCTCAGCTCCTGATCTTTCGAGGGGCGATGGGCTACTGGTGTATGTACTGCTAGCGATAGCATAACAAACGTCCTAAACTGAAGTGTACTTGTATGGGACTTTGGTGTATTTTGTGGGGATTTAGGGTTTCAAAGTTTGCGCCGAAATGAACTTTGAGCTATCCTAGGTTGTGTCGACATCCTTGGTTTGTGTTGCGAATTATGGTATCGGGACGTGCCATGGGACGTGGTTTGTTTTTCTCGGCAATGCCAGTTCTTATGCGGGGCGATAGCCCATCTCAAGCAGATGCCCGGTTCTGCCGCTGGCCCATATATTTAACGGAACAAAAAATTATATTCGCATCGGTCCGTAAAATTTATACAAGTGGCCCGTAAACCGCCTCTTTCGCCGCTATATGTACGTGGAGGGCACATTTTACGATTCCCGTCTCGAATAGATCCGTCCCCTTGGCTGTAATCCTCATCCCCTCTAGCACCGTCTTTTCTTAGCTCCGGCGAGTGTTAAGGACCTCGATCTAGGGTTGGAGGAAGGAGAGGAAGGAAGGGGAAAGGGGATCGGCCGAGGAGGACGAAGGTCAGCTTCGTTTCTCCCTTCAGATTCGATTACAATAATTCTTGATGCCCTCGCTTACTCACCCACTCGCTATATAACCAGGCACGCAGGCCACACCACCCACACCACTCACTAGGCCTCACGCTCGGCCCACGGGTTAGTCCGACCAGGCCCACCAACCATCCGCTCAGCTCCCTCCAGGTGCAACGGCGCAGCCGTGCCATTGACCAGTGGGGTCACGCCAGCAGCCGTGACAGTCCCCCCTTTTGAGAGCCGCCTTGTCCCCATGGCGGAGACCGCGGAAAACGCAACTGAAGAAGCTCTGGATCCTCCCACGTCGAGAGCACGCCAGGCAGGCCGTCCCACTTGATACGTAGACGCAGTTTGGAGTCGCCTCCTACACGAACCATCTTCTCTTCCAGGATGGACTCTGGTTCATGCTCCGCCTGTAAAATAGCATTGTCAGAGGGTAATGTATCACTTACGGGAACCACGGCTCCTTCCGCCTTCTTCAGCTGGGACACATGCACCACGTTGTGAATCTTGCTTGACGGCGACAACTGTAGCTTGTACGCCACCGCGCCCACTCTTGCGATGACCCGGTAAGGTCCGAAGTAGCAAAACGCCAGCTTCTGGTGCGGACGTTGGGCCACTGCCGACTGGATGAAAGGTTGCAGTTTCAACAATACCGCGTCCCCCACCTGGAATTCTCTATCAGTACATTTTTTGTCTGCTTGAGCCTTCATCCGGTCTTGCGCTTTTTTGAGTTGCTGCTGCAAGTGCTACACCATGATCTCGCGCTCTTGTAACCACGCCGCCAAGTCAGGTACTGAACACTCATCCACTTGTGCGATCCCGAATTCCCTGGGAAGATGCCCATAGATTAACTCGAATGGTGTCCGTCCGAGAGCCGAATGGAACGATGTATTGTACCAATATTCCGCCAGAGCTAGCCATTTGGACCAATTGCCAGGACAGGAGTGAACTGCACACCGGAGATAGCTTTCCAGGCATTGATTGACCCTCTCGGTCTGCCCGTCCGTCTGCGGGTGATAAGAGGAACTGAGCCGTATGTCAGTTTTGCAGAGGCGAAAGAGCTCCTGCCAGATGTTGCTTGTGAATATCTTGTCCTGATCCGAGATGATTGCCAGTGGCAGTCCATGGAGCCGAAATATCTCACGCATGAAGAGTTTGGCCACTTGCAAGGCAGTGAATGGGTGGGATAGTGGCACGAAGTGAGCGTACTTGGAGAACTTATCTACCACGATAAGAATGGTATCATGCCCGCCCGAGCGCGGTAGTGCTTCAATGAAATCCATGGATATGACAGCCCACGGCTTCTTGGGGATGGGAAGCGGTTGAAGCAACCCCGCAGGTGATATTCTCTAAGTTTTCGCCTGTTGACATACCATGCATTCACGAACCATTGTTTTGACTTGTTGTTTCATCCCGTGCCACGCAAAGAGCCGCTTGACTCGGTTGTAGGTAGCATGGAATCCTGAGTGCCCGCCTGCTGCACTGGAGTGAAGTGTTATGATCAAGTTCTGCTGTACTTCAGTGTCCTTTCCGATCCACACGCGCCCATGAAACTTCAGAATCCCGTCCTGCAAGGAGAACCCTGGTTCGCTGTCTGGGGCCAGTGCCAGCCTTGTCATGCGCTCGGTAGCTGCAGCATCCTGCCGATAGCTTTGCTTGATCGCTTCCAGCAAAGTGGGCTTACAAACTGAGATTGCTGCCATTTTTGTTTCCTGTCCGGGTGCGTGACGAGATAGCGCGTCCGCTGCTCTGTTTGTCAGCCCAGCTTTATACTGAATAGTAAACTGCAGTCCTATCAGTTTGGTAAACGCTCGCTACTGTATTGGCGTGTTGAGTCTCTGATCAGTTAAGTTGAGTAAGCTCTTTTGATCTGTTCGAACCACAAACTCCGCGTGTTGGAGGTAGGGTCGCTAGTGATCCACTGCCAGAAGAAGAGCCATGCATTCCTTTTCGTATGCCGACAGTCCTAGGTTGCGTGGGGCTAGAGCTTTGCTTAAGTAGGCCACGGGGGTGGTTGTTCTGCATCAGGACTGCTCCGACGCCTGTGGCACTTGCATCCGTCTCGACCACAAACTGCTGCTGAAAGTTGGGCAGCGTCAGCACCGGAGCCTCGACCAGAGCTTGCTTGAGAACAACGAAGGATTTGTTGGCCTCTAGTGTCCACACAAACAGGGTGTTCTTCCGGAGCAGATTGGTAAGCGGCTTGCTGATCACGCCAAATGATCGCACAAACTTTCTGTAGTACCCTACTAACCCCAAGAAACCCCTGATTCCTTGGTATTGGATGGGACAGGCCACTATTGCACAGTTCTGATTTTTCTGTTGTCTGTAGCCACCCCTTGTTCACTGATAATATGCCCCAAGTAGCTGATCTTTCCCTGCGCAAAGGTGCACTTGGACATTTTGGCCTTGAGTCCGTGCTGATGTAAGAGCTCCAGAACCTGACGCAACAACTTCTTGTGTGCCTCCAACTCTTCAGTGTGAACTAGGATATCATCCATGAAGACAAGCACACCATGGCGCAGCACGGGAGCAAGCACTATATGCATGCCCCCCTGGAACGTGCCGGGCGCATAGGCCAATTGAGGGAGTCCTGGACTAGGGGGTATCCGGACAGCCGGACTATCATCGTCCGCCGGACTCCAAGACTATGAAGATACAAGATTGAAGACTTCGTCCCGTGTCCGGATGGGACTTTCCTTGGCGTGGAAGGCAAGCTTGGTGATACGGATATGTAGATCTCCTACCATTGTAACCGACTCTGTGTAACCCTAGCCCTCTCCGGTGTCTATATAAACCGAAGGGTTTTAGTCCGTAGGACACGACAACCATTACAACAATCATACCATAGGCTAGCTTCTAGGGTTTAGCCTCCTTGATCTCGTGGTAGATCCACTCTTGTAATACACATCATCAATATTAATCAAGCAGGACGTAGGGTTTTACCTCCATCAAGAGGGCCCGAACCTGGGTAAAACATTGTGTCCCTCGTCTCCTGTTACCATCCGCCTAGATGCACAGTTCGGGACCCCCTACCCGAGATCCGCCGGTTTTGACACCGACATTGGTGCTTTCATTGAGAGTTCCTCTGTGTCGTCACCGATAGGCTTGATGGCTTCTTCAATCAACAACCACGATGTCCAGGGTGAGACTTTTCTCCCCGAACAGATCTTCGTGTTCGGCGGCTTCGCACTGCGGGCCAATTCAATTGGCCATCTGGAGCAGATCGAAAGCTAGGCCCCTGGCCGTCAGGTCAGATTTGGAAGCCTAAACTTCACGGCGGATATCCGCGGAGACTTGATCTTCGATGGATCCGAGCTGCAGCCGAGCTTGCCGCACTGTCACGATGGGCATGATCTAACTCTGCCGCCGGACAGTACCTTGGAGGCCGCACACGAATACGCTCCGACCCATAGTCCGGAGCCGATTGCGCAGATCGAGGACGGGTGGCTGGACACCGCCTCGGGGGCTGCGACGTCCACGGCGATGGAGCCGAACACTGACCCCGTCCCTTATAAAGCTCGTGACTCCGAGGTGCTGGACTCCCTGCCGGACTCCGAACCTCCTGCGCCCCTGCCAATCGAATCCGATTGGGCGCCGATCATGGAGTTCACCGCTGCGGACATCTTTCAACACTCGCCCTTTGGCGACATCTTAAATTCGCTAAAGCATCTCTCGTTGGAGAGCCCTGGCTGGATTATGGCCAGGATAGTTGGGATGCGGACGACGAAGAAATTCAAAGCCCACCCACCACCCACTTTGTAGCCACTATCGACGATCTAACCGACATGCTAGACTATGACTCCGAAGACATCGACGGTATGGACGACGATGCCAGAGACGAACAAGAACCAGCGCCTACAGGGCACTGGAAGACCACCTCATCATATGACATATACATGGTGGACAACCCAAAAGATGGGGACGGCGAAGAAGCAGCGGAGGCAGATTCCTTAAAGAAACAGCCCAAGCGCCGACATCAGCGGCGCCGCTCTAAATCCCGCCACAGCAAGAATGGAGATTCCGGCACAGGAGATAATAACACCCCAGAAAGTGCCGAAGACAATCCCCTCCAGCAAGATTCAGCGCAAGAGGATGCAGAAGCAAGCCCTCATGAGAGAGCGGCAAACGAAGAGGTCGAGGATGATAATTACATACCTCCCTCCGGAGACGAGGCAAGCCTCGACGACGACGAATTCGTAGTGCCCAAGGATCCCGTCGAACAAGAGCGTTTCAAACGCAGGCTAATGGCCACAGCAAATAGCCTAAAGAAAAAGCAGCAGCAGCTTCAAGCTGATCAAGACCTGCTGGCCGACAGATGGACCGAGGTTCTCGCGGCCGAAGAGTATGAACTCGAACGTCCCTCCAAGAGTTACCCAAAACACAAGTTGCTCCCCCGATTAGAGGAGGAAGCATACATACCTTCATCACCAGCGCACAATACGGCCGACCGACCACCCCGTGGTCGTGATAGAGAGGCATCCAGGCCCTCCACCAAGACCGTACCCCGGCATCGCTCCAAAAGTACGAAGCCACGGGGGAACGCGCTGGACTTGCGAGATATATTGGAGGACAAAGCAAGGCAATCCAGATCCATCTATGGATCACGTGGGCGCCCCATGACCCACGACGAATACCGTCGCGCCGGATACAACAACTCCGGCCGGGCCGAACACAGCAGACAACGCTCCCTTGAGCTACGTCGTGATATTGCTCAATACAGAGGCGCCGCACACCCGCTATGCTTCACTGACGAAGTAATGGATCATCAAATCCCTGAAGGGTTTAAACCCGTAAACATTGAATCCTATGATGGCACAACAGACCCCGCGGTTTGGATCGAAGATTATCTCCTTTATATCCATATGGCCCGCGGAGACGATCTCCACACCATCAAATATCTCCCACTCAAGCTTAAAGGACCAGCTCGGCATTGGCTTAACAGCTTGCCCGCAGAGTCAATTGGGTGTTGGGAGGACCTGGAAGCCGCATTCCTCGACAACTTCCAGGGCACATATGTGCGACCACCAGACGCCGATGACCTAAGCCACATAATTCAGCAGCCAGACGAATCGGCCAGGAAATTCTGAACACGGTTCTTAACAAAAAAAAATCAAATCGTCGACTGTCCGGATGCAGAGGCTCTCGCAGCCTTCAAACATAACATCCGCGTCGAGTGGCTAGCCCGGCACCTAGGACAGGAAAAGCCGAAATCCATGGCAGCCCTCACATCATTAATGACCCGCTTCTGTGCGGGAGAGGATAGCTGGCTAGCTCGCAGCAACAACCTCAGTAAAAACGCTGGCAGTCCGGATACTAAGGACCACAACGGCAGGTCACGTCGAAGCAAAAACAAACGCCGCGTTAACAGCGACAACAATGAGGATACGGCAGTCAACGCCGGATTCCGAGGCTCTAAACCCGGTCAGCGGAATAAGCCATTCAAAAGAACCACTCCGGGTCCGTCCAATTTGGACCAAATACTCGACCGCTCATGCCAAATACATGGCACCCCCGAAAAGCCAGCTAATCACACCAACAGAGATTGTTGGGTATTCAAGCAGGCAGGCAAGTTAATTGCCGAAAACAGTGATAAGGGGCTACATAGCGACGACGAGGAAGAGACCCGGCCGCCGAACAATAGAGGACAGAAGGGTTTCCCCCCACAAGTGCGGACGGTAAACATGATATACGCAACCCATATACCCAAGAGGGAGCGGAAGCGTGCACTAAGGGACGTATATGCGATGGAGCCAGTCGCCCCGAAGTTCAATCCATGGTCCTCTTGCCCGATCACTTTCGATCGAAGAGACCATCCGACCAGTATCCGCCATGGCGGATTTGCCGCATTGGTTTTAGACCCCATCATCGATGGATTTCACCTCACGAGAGTCCTGATGGACGGCGGCAGCAGCCTGAACCTGCTTTATCAGGATACAGTGCGCAAGATGGGCATAGACCCCTCAAGGATTAAACCTACAAAGACGACCTTCAAAGGCGTCATTCCAGGTGTTGAAGCTAATTGTACAGGCTCAATCACACTGGAAGTGGTCTTCGGATCCCCGGATAATTTCCGGAGCGAGGAGTTAATCTTCGACATAGTCCCGTTCCGCAGCGGCTATCACGCTCTGCTCGGACGAACCGTGTTCGCAAAGTTCAACGCGGTGCCGCATTATGCATACCTCAAGCTCAAGATGCCAGGCCCTCGTGGAGTCATTACGGTCAACGGAAATACGAAACACTCCCTCCGAACGGAGGAACATACAGCGGCTCTCGCGGCAGCAGTACAGAGCAGCCTTCTAAGGCAATTTTCAAGTCTGGCCGTTAAACGACCGGACACAGCCAAACACGCCCGGAGCAACATCAACCAAGACCACCTGGCAAGTTCCGAGCACGCGTAGCAATGCGGCCCCAGCCCCAGCCCTCGCATGATTGCAAGACAAGCCCTCCGCGTACATCACTACGCTCTGGAGATACCATGGGCATATGGGGAGGGGCACGTGTTGGAGAACGTAGTAATTTCAAAAAAATTCCTACGCACACGCAAGATCATGGTGATGGCATAGCAACGAGAGGGGAGAGTGTTCATCCACGTACCCTCGTAGACCGTAAGCGGAAGCGTTTAGCACAACGCGGTTGATGTAGTCGTATGTCTTCACGATCCGACCGATCCAAGCACCGAACGTACGGGGCCTCCGAGTTCAGCACACGTTCAGCTCGATGACGATCTCCGGCCTCCGATCCAGCCGAGCTCCGGAGATGAGTTCCGTCAGCACGACGGCGTGGTGACGATGATGATGTTCTACCGGCGCAGGGCTTCGCCTAAACTCCGCAACGATATGACCGAGATGGAATATGGTGGAGGGGACACCGCACACGGCTAAGGAACGATCCGTAGATCAACTTGTGTGTCTATGGGGTGCCCCCTACCCCCGTATATAAAGGAGTGGAGGAGGGGAGGGCCGGCCCTCTCTATGGCGTGCCCTAGGGGAGTCCTACTCCCACCGGGAGTAGGATTCCCCCTTTCCTAGTCCAACTAGGAGCCCTTCCAAGTAGTAGGAGTAGGAGACAAGGAAGGGGAAGAGAGAAGGGAAGGAAGGAGGGGGCGCGCGGCCTGCCCTAGGCAACCCCTCTCTCTTTCCCGTATGGCCCAATAAGGCCCAATACTTCTCCCCGGCGAATTCCCGTAACTCTCCGGTACTCCGATAAATACCCGAATCACTCGGAACCTTTCCGAACTCCGAATATAGTCGTCCAATATATCAATCTTTACGTCTCGACCATTTCGAGACTCCTCGTCATGTCCCCGATCTCATCCGGGACTCCGAACTCCTTCGGTACATGAAAACTCATAAACTCATAATATAACTGTTATCGAAACCTTAAGCGTGCGGACCCTACGGGTTCGAGAACTATGTAGACATGACCTAGAACTATTCTTGGTCAATAACCAATAGCGGAACCTGGATGCCCATATTGACTCCTACATATTCTACGAAGATCTTTATCGGTCAAACCGCATAACAACATACGTTGTTCCCTTTGTCATCGGTATGTTACTTGCCCGAGATTCGATCGTCGGTATCCAATACCTAGTTCAATCTCGTTACTGGCAAGTCTCTTTACTCGTTACGTAATGCATCATCCTGCAACTAACTCATTAGTCACATTGCTTGCAAGGCTTATAGTGATGTGCATTACCGAGAGGGCCCGGAGATACCTCTCCGACAATCGGAGTGACAAAACCTAATCTCGAAATACGCCAACCCAACATGTACCTTTGGAGACACCTGTAGTACTCCTTTATAATCACCCAGTTACGTTGTGACGTTTGGTAGCACCCAAAGTGTTCCTCCGGTAAATGGGAGTTGCATAATCTCATAGTTACAGGAACATGTATAAGTCATGAAGAAAGCAATAGCAACATACTAAACGATCAAGTGCTAGGCTAACGGAATGGGTCATGTCAATCACATCATTATCCTAATGATGTGATCCCATTAATCAAATGACAACTCATGTCTATGGCTAGGAAACTTAACCATCTTTGATTCAACGAGCTAGTCAAGTAGAGGCATACTAGTGACACTATGTTTGTCTATGTATTCACACATGTATTATGTTTCTGGTTAATACAATTCTAGCATAAATAATAAACATTTATCATGAAATAAGGAAATAAATAATAACTTTATTATTGCCTCTAGGGTATATTTCCTTCAGCACGACCACAACAGACCCAGAGTGCGGCTCGACCACACCAGGGGCTCCCAAGTGTGTCACTTTTTTTATTTTTCATTTTCCTTCTTCTTATATACAGGACTCCGTTCACCAGAGGCCCTGTCCGGCGGCGTGCCCGCCGAACTCACGATGCAACAGCCAGGGAGGGAAAAAGGCTGCGACGAACACTCAGGTGTCTCCATTACGAGCATTAAATTTGATTATATACACCAGTCCGCAGCCCACCCCTGGAGGGGGACATGTTTAATTAGTCCAATCCCTTGCTTACCGCACTATTTGTATCATTCACTCATAGCAGAATTCCTTGAATAAATAATGCAGCACTTTTTGCCTATAATTGCATTACTTTATATATATGTTCATCAATGACATCTTGCACCCGTACATTTTGGTACGGCCAAATACACCAGGGGCTTATATTCCCCGCATTATGGTGTGATAAGTCCGAACACTTTCACAAGTGCGGCACCCCGAACTTATAGCATTATATGAATCGGCTCCGAATCATGTCTTGGGTCAATAGTTGGGTTTGCCCGGCTCCCATGTTTTGGTACCTTACGTTCCGTTCTGTCGGCTAAGGTAGCACTGGGAGAACCACTGCGATTGCGCCCCGGTTGAGCTGGGCGAGCGCCTCACTAGAGAAAGCTAAAACTGACTGGCATGATAAGGCGAGAGACTGGTCGCTGTTCGAGAGGTCTTTTCGGGTCCCTAAAGACTTATGCCGCTTCGAGCGAAGAACCGGATAATGTTCGACGAAGGCGTGGATAGCGCCCCGAATTCGGTCTTCCGAATACTAGGGGCTTCGCCGAAATTTAAAATTATATAATTCTATGGCTAAGTGAGAGTGTTCAAGCATTATAAGTCCGGTTGCCTTGTTCGTTGTGTTGAGCGCCTCCCTAGATGGACCCAAAAATGGGAACAAGAGTGCTCAAGTTTATCCTGAACACCCCAGCACTCGTGGCATGGGGGCTGAAGCCGACGACTTGCCATCTCTCAGATTTTATAAACGGGCGCACAGAAGGTAATATTTTAAATCAATAAGCGTTGCTTAGCGCATATGAACAAAGTTTTCAGCGCACAGGATAACACATAGGGAGTTTACTCAATAATTACATCTCTGGGGCACTCATCCGCAATCTTGCGGGCACCCTTCAGGACAGTCTTATAGTACATCTCGGGCGTATGATACTCCTTGCCCGCTGGCGGCGCATCAATGATAAGCCTCTCCGCATCCAGCTTGCCCCAGTGCACCTTTGTGCGGGCAAGGGCCCGGCGAGCACCTTCAATACAGGCGGAGCGCTTGATGACCTCCACCTAGGGGCACGCATCCACCAGCCGCCGCACGAGGCCGAAGTAGCTCCCAGGCATGGCCTCTCCAGGCCACAGCCGGACTATGAGGCCCTTCATGGCCTGCTAAGCTACCTTGTGGAGCTCGACCAGCTGCTTCAGCTGGTCGCTAGGGGGCACCGGATGGCCGGTGTCAACGTACTGAGACCAGAAGACCTTCTCCGTTGAGCTCCCCTCCTCGGCTCGGTAAAATCCGGCGGCATCGGATACACTGCGAGGCAGATCTGCAAACGCCCCTGGAGAGCTCCGAATTCGGGTAAGTGTCAGGTAGTTTACATTAACATGCTTGCTTTGTATGAAAAATGCCTTACCCGCCGCTATTTTCTTCATATCCTCAACCTCCTGAAGGGCCTTATGGGCCTCGGCCTTGGTGCACTTGGCACTTTCAAGAGCCGAGGCAAGCTCGGACTCTCGAGTCTTTGAGTCGCGCTCCAAACTCTCATGCTTCTCCATGAGAGCCTGGAGCTCTTGCCGCACCTCTGCCACCTGCGCCTCCTGCTTCTCTCGCTCTGCCCGTTTCGCGGCCGCATTGCATTCGGCCGCGGACACAGCCTCCTTCAGGGTTGCCACCTCGTTCGTGGCCCCTGCAGTACCCACGTTATCCTTGTTATTTTTATTGCAACCTAAATCCTTTTCTGTAAGGTAACTATTCAAAGTGGTGTTACTCACCTTCTTTGTCCTCGAGCTGCTTCTTGGCACGGCCGAGATCTTGCTCGGACCGCTCGAGATCCTGCTTCAATGCACCGACCTCCGCAGTCAGTGCGGCAAAGGTCAGCAGCGCAGCCTGCAAACCCATATTGACAAAAAAAATTAGCAACCCTGTGTATATCTTTTTTAGATCCTCAGTCCGGCTTTTCTTTCCGAACACCGAACCGAGCATCAGGGACTACTGTCTATGCGGTATTACATTACATATTTTTAACTTCTTACCTCAAAGCCTGTTAGAAGGCTACTGCAGGCTTCGGTCAGCCCGCTCTTGGCGAGCTGAACCTTCTGAATCACCGCACTCATAATGGTGCGGTGTTCTTCCTCGATGGAAGCGCCTTTGAGCGCCTCCAACAAGTTGTCCGGCGCCTCCGGTTGGACGGAGGCCGCCGGTGTCACGGTCTTTCCCTTCTTGCGAAGGGGCCGCCTGCCAGACTCTGGAACCACTGCGGGTTCCGGCGTGGAGTCCGGCGCAAAGTCCGGGAGGCTGCCTTGCGGCGCCTCCGGAGCCTCCTCCTGATGGGTCCCTTCCTGGGATGCCACCTCGGCATCCTCAGCGGCGCGAGGGGTGGAGGCAGTCGGGATGGAATCCACATCCGACGGAGCCAACGACCTGCTCGATGAAGCGGGGAGATCATCATCGGCTGGACTGCAGGCAGTGTGCGGCATTAGAAGGACGCTATGTGACATAAAAAGAAATTATAAATCATTCAGGAATCCGGATACTTACGATCTTGCCGGAGGCCTGGCCCTTGAGGGCCACTCTTCATCACCAACGTTGGCGTTGGCGGAGCTGTCCGGGGGAATAGTTCTTCCCCTCTTGGATCCTTCGGCCTCCCCTGTCAGGGAAGCCTTCCTCTTCCTCTCTCCCTCCTCTGGGAGAGAGTCTTCTTCCTCCTCCACACCTTCGGGGGAGGAGTCCGCCTCGGAATCGTCGGACACCTGAAAGCGGGAACTCTTTCGAGTACCCGTGGCCACCTTCTTGGCCTTCTTCTCCGGCACCACATGCGGTGCCGGAACCAGCAGCCCCGCTAGACGGGCGTCTACTGGGTTTTCTGGCATGGGAGCCGGGCAGATGATCTGCTCGGCCTTCCTCATCCAGTCCTGTCAAAGGAAAAGGGAGATTGAAACCCGCTTAGAGTCAAACTATTAACAACAAGTGTCCCGTAAAGGGGTAGAATCACTTACCTCGTCAGCTGGACGCTGCGAGTGAAATCCGTGATCTTCAGTCGCGGATGCGGGAGCTTCAGCGCCCTTGAATAGCACCCTCCAGGCGCCTTCATACGTCGTGTCGAAGAGCCCGCTCAACGCCTGGTGATGTGCCGTATCGAACTCCCACAGGTTGAATGCCCGTTCTTGGCATGGGAGAATCCGGCGGACGAGCATGACTTGGACCACATTAACAAGCCTGAGCTTCTTGTTCACCAGCTTCTGGATACAGGCTTGGAGTCCCGTCAGCTCCTCCGAACTACCCCATAGCAAGCCCTTCTCTTTCCAGGAGGTGAGCTGCATAGGGATACCAGATCTGAACTCGGGGGCCGCCGCCCACGTAGGGTCACGCGGCTCGGTGATGTAGAACCACCCCGATTGCCACCCCTTGACGGACTCCACGAAGGCCCCTTCGAACCAGAGGACGTTGGGCATCTTGCCCAACATAGCGCCTCTGCACTCCACCTGCGTGCCCTTCACTACCTTCGGCTTGACATTGAAGGTCTTGAGCCACAAGCCGAAGTGGGGCTGGATGCAGAGGAAGGCCTCGCACACGACGATAAACGCCGAGATGTTGAGGATGAAGTTCGGCGCCAGATCGTGGAAATCCAGGCCGTAGTAGAACATGAGCCCCTGGACAAAGGGGTGAAGTGGAAAGCCCAGTCCGCGGAGGAAGTGGGGAAGGAATATGACCCTCTCATGGGGCCTGGGGGTGGGGATGAGCTGCCCCTTGTCGGGCAGCCGGTGCACGATGTCGCTGGAGAGGTATCCGGCGCCGCGCAGCTTTTCGATGTGCTCCTCCTTAACGGTTGAGGCCAACCACTTGCCTCCCGCTCCGGACATTACTGGAGAAGGTTGAGGCGAGATGTGCGAACTTGGGCGCTGGAGCTCGAGTGCGCGGAGATGGATAAGCAAAGGAGGAAGAAGGCGTAGGTGAAAAGGTGGATCCTTATCCCTTATATATAGGCGGATGAAGACTATGCGTCCCCACCGGCCTAGTAAAACTCGCTTATCCCCCAAGCACCACCATCAATGGCGCGGTTGGGTTACCCACGTCCGTATTGATGAGAATCCCGGAATAAGGGGAACACGATCTCTGCTTCGACAAGACGTGCCAAGGAAACCGCTTCGCTAAACACGCTGAGGTGGTACAATAAAAAACGATTCAAATAAAGGCTTGGTAGTGGCGTGACGTCATGCCACGAAATACTCAGCAGATTGAACTTGTGTACATATTATTCTCTCTACGGTGGAATGTGGAATTTATTTTGCAGAGCCGGACACTATCCTGGTGTTCACAATCTTCTATGGATTATTCGGAGGAGGAACCCGCCTTGCAATGCCGAACATTATGCGCGCCGGACTCATCGTCATTGAAGCCAGGTTCAGGGGCTACTAAGGGAGTCCTGGACTAGGGTGTATCCTGACAGCCGGACTATCATCGTCCGCCGGACTCCAAGACTATGAAGATACGAGATTGAAGACTTCGTCCCGTGTCCGGATGGGACTTTCCTTGGCGTGGAAGGCAAGCTTGGCGATACGAATATGTAGATTTCCTACCATTGTAACCGACTCTGTGTAACCCTAGCCCTCTCCGGTGTCTATATAAACCGGAGGGTTTTAGTCTGTAGGACACGACAACCATTACAACAATCATACCATAGGCTAGCTTCTAGGGTTTAGCCTCCTTGATCTCGTGGTAGATCCACTCTTGTAATACACATCATCAATATTAATCAAGCAGGATGTAGGGTTTTACCTCCATCAAGAGTGCTCGAACCTGGGTAAAACATCGTGTCCCTCGTCTCCTGTTACCATCCGCCTAGACGCACAGTTTGGGACCCCCTACCCGAGATCCGCCGGTTTTGACACCGACACCAATCCATACGGCATCACACAAAACTGATAATGCCCCAAATGAGTTTTGAAGGTTGTCTTGTGTTCGTCCTCTGGGCGCAGTCTGATCTGGTGATATCCTGCGCGTAGGCCCAGCTTCGAAAACCACTTGGACCCGGCAATCTCATCCAACAACTCATCTATGATCGGCATCGGGTAAGTGCTCTTAACTGTGATTGCATTCAGATGCCGGAAATCGACACAGAACCTCCACGTCTGGTCCTTCTTCTTGACTAGCAACACGGGAGAAGAAAAGGCACTGTTGCTGGGTACAATAAGCCCCAAGCAAAGCATCTCCCTGACTTGAGCTTCGATTTTGTCTTTTTGCTCTGGTATGTATCTGTATGGACGCATGTTGATGGGATTTGCACCTGCAATGAGGGGGATAGCGTGATCCCACTCTCTGTGCTCAGGCAGACTGGTTGGTTCGGCAAACACTGACCGAAAGTCGTCGATGATGTGTTGTATCGCTGGAGGCACTGGATCACCCTCTTCCTGCTGTCCTACTACACAAATCATCACTATATGTGCAATTGAGTTGCCCTGTTCCATCTCCATGAGCTGTGACAATGTAGCTTGTTGCACTTGTTCGACTTGTGGTTGCAGCCCTTGTAGCGCTACTTGCTATCCGGCCTGGTTGAATTGCAATGTCTTGGCTGCCCAGTCGACAAACATCGGCCCACACTGTTCCAACCAGTCGATCTCTACTACCATGTCATAGCACCCCAGCGATAAGACGTGCACATCTGTAGTGAACTTGCACCCTTGAGTCTGCCACTGACACTGTGGTACAATCCCCGAACACTTGAGCACACCCCCATCTGCAATCTTAACTGACACGGGATCCATTGGCAACACCTGTTCTGCTATCCTTGCTGCCACTGCCTCGCTGATGAAACTATGGGAGCTTCCTGAATCCACCAGTATAAATACCTCATGCCCTTCGATGTCACCTAGGAGCCGAACCTTACGGGGTGTAGTTGCCCCCATGGTGGCTAGTTTGGAAATGGACATCAGTTGCTCCTCCTCAGAATCTGATTCATGCCGTTGCCGATCATTCTCCTCAGCTTGAAGCATTTCCCACAACTCTTCCACCACGTGAAGCTGCACCATGGTAGCACATTGGTGACCTTGTCCCCAACGCTCTCCGCATTTGAAGTAGAGACCAAAGGCACGCTTGTAGTTACAGAGCGTTGCGGTGCGATCTTCTCCTCGCCCTGGATCCTGACGGCGATCCGGAGCTCGCGCCGCGTCCAACGCGCAACGATCTTCAGCAGCCGCTTGGGGCGCTGGCAGTGCTGGCCGTGGAGGAGGTGCACCCAAGGCCATCAATGGCCAAATTAGAGCGCGGGTTGCGCCTTGCTCGTGCCACGACTACTCCTTCCGTGGCATGCCTGCCAAGAGCTCCTCCTGCAACGAGGCGAGAGAAAAGGCAGTATCCAAGTCCTGGGGACGATGTAAGACTATCCGGCTTTAATTTCAATTTTCAGACCATCTAAAAACTGAGTTGTAAAGAACAGTGGATGAAAAGCTGAATTATGCGCAAGCAAATGGTGCATAAGCTCCTCAAACTGTTCTAAATACTCTGCTACTGATCCTAACTGCCTGAGAGAATTAAACTGACGCAATTGAGCTTGATACTGTTCTCGGACTAATTTGGCGCAAACAGCAACACACAACTCCTCCCAAGTAAAGGAGCCCCGACGCACTTCCTGGACTTGAAGCCAGCGCGCTGCGTTGCCCGAGAAATGCAGAGTGGCTACCCTAACCCACATGTCACTCTGAATCCCATACACTTCAAAATATTTCTCGCACTTGGCTTTCCAGAACTGAGGATTGTCTCCATCGAATGAGGGAAAATTCAGTCGGGGAAGCGACCAACCGTGGTGAGGAGAATGCATGGGGGAAAACTGCTCTCGCTCCTGACCAACCCCTACAGATGTATCGATAGGAAGTGCCAGAGGAGGCAAATTGAACGCACCCTTGACCGGAGGAGGCACCAGGGTGGTAACCACCCCGTGAGCCGATTCCCCAGGTTCGATGATGTCATCGTGGCCTTGTGGGCCCCGGTGCATCGTGGCGTGCTCTGGATGCACCGCCGCGGGACGCTCCACCGGATCCGACGCAGGATCCCCTTCCGCGCCGCTTGGATCTGCCAAGACGGGATGGAGTGCGATCCTCCCCACTTGCGTGCGCAGCTCGTCGAGCTGTTGCTGGAGGTTCGTCACCGCCGGTCGCCACAGCTCGAGGGACGCCTGAATCGCCTCCAGGCGCGCATCGTTGGCCGCGCGGCCCTCGTTGTCTGACTTGACGAGTGCAGCGATCTGCTCCTCCATGGCCGCCATCTTCTAAGCTTGTTTGGTGGTGTAGCGGGGGCGGGGGTAGGCTGTCTCCAGGGCTACTGACCTCTGATACCACTTGTTAGGGACCTCGATCTAGGGTTGGAGGAAGGAGAGGAAGGAAGGGGAAAGGGGATCGTCCGAGGAGGACGAAGGTCAACTTCGTTTCTCCCTTCAGATTCGATTACAATAATTCTTGATGCCCTCGCTTACTCACCCACTCGCTATATAACCAGGCATGCAGGCCACACCACCCACACCACTCACTAGGCCTCGCGGGTCAGTCCAACCAGGCCCACCAGCCATCCGCTCGGCTCCCTCCGGGTGCAACGGCGCAGCCATGCCACTGACCAGTGGGGTCACGCCAGCAGCCGTGATAGCGAGCTCATCTTGCCGGTCCCCCCTCCTCCCCCCTCCGAGCGTAGATCATGTCGGGAAAAGGTCTCACGGACACAGGGCCCACCGCAGGTCGCCGCCATGCAAGCGCGGCCGACATGATGCAGAGGCCAGCAACTCCAACAGTCCCGCCGTCGAGCCGTGGCACTCGGCGCCGGCGCGCAACCGCAGCGTCATGTCTTATAGCGGCAGCAACTGCGCGTGGCAGCGCTTCAACGAGCTCCACGACATGCTCTGGCCGAAGACAAAGAAGCTCCGCGAGGCGGAGATTGCACTCTCCGCCGTGAAGGAGGCGCTGGAGGCTAGCAAAGAGGGCGTGACAACACGCTTCGAGGCGGCACACGTGGAGTACGAGCTCGCTTACACACTCTACCGCTCATCATGTGAGTTCTTCCTCGACGTGAAGCCGCGAGCTGCTGTCGGCCCTCCGTCGTTTCTAGCTTCTGAATTTAAGTTTAGTTTGCTTGTGATCAACTCCGGCGAGTTCTGGGCTATCTATGTAGCGTTAACTTGTTTAAAGTTGAAGTTTTTAAATTTGCGATATCATATCTGATATTTGTTCCACGCCAAAGATAACCAATTTTGCGGGTAAGGATTTACCACATCTGCAAGAGATGCTATAGGAAAGACAGAGAAAAACTCTTGCACTCAACCAATTGATCACTGGGCGCGCATTGGCCGCCTCCTGCGTTCAATGCGTGTCCCACGGAGGTCGCACACAATTTTTTTTTGTTTTTTTACTTTGGTACCGAGCACCCAAAACATGCCCAGTATCCCACGCGGAGGATGTCAAGGCATCATCCTGGGACACCATAAAAACACTTAATTTTAGGAAGCGGTCTTTATGCTACTTAGTTCTGTACTGGATAGAACTGTAATTTCGAGTAGCCCCCAACCCTTAAGTTAGTTTATCAAACTGGCTTGAGGGTAGAATTTTAGCTTTACGCCAATTTACGCAAAAAATGGATTGACGAGAATATTCAGTAGCCCGCGAGACTCATGTTGGTTCTTAGAGGACCCGACAAGAGGATCGAATCAAGTCCGTTTTGGGCCTTGTTCTATGTTCTCTTTTATTTTGTAGGGCTCCAACTCCCACATCTCGGCCCGCTCCTCTGAGTTGGATGAGCTAAAGCGTCAGCTTGCTCAAACCGAGCAAGAGTCCCTGCAACTGAGGCAAGAGGCCAAGGTGGCACGAGGTAAGGATTTTTGTATGTATCCTTAAATTTTTTTTCCTTATGGAACAACTATTTGTATATTTACTTGTGTGTTTGTGTCTTGCAGCGGTGGAACAGCGCGTGGCCGAGTGGTAACCCACAAGTATAGGGGATCGCAATAGTTTTGAGTGTAGAGTATTCAACCCAAATTTATTGATTTGACACAAAGGGATTCAAAGAATATTTGCAAGTATTAGTAGTTGAGTTGTCAATTCAACCACACCTGGAGACTAAATATCTGGAGCAAAGTGATCAGTAGCATAGTAGTATGGTAATTTGATAGTGATAACAGTGATAGTAACAGCAATGGTAATGATAACAGCAGTAGTAATTGTTTTGTAGCAGTTGTAACAGTAGCAGCAACAGTAGTAACATAGCAAGGACAATATGCGAAAAGCTCGTAGGCATTGGATCGGTGATAACATTGGATAATATTTATCATATAACAGCCATAACCTAGGGCGACATAGAACTAGGTCCAATTTATCAATATAATGTAGGCATGTATTCCGTAAATATTCATACATGCTTATGGAAAAGAACTTGCATGACATCTTTTGTCCTACCCTCCTATGGCAGCGAGGTCCATAAGGAAACTAAGGGATATTAAGGCCTCCTTTTAATAGAGAACCGGAACAAAGCATTAACACATAATGAATACATGAGCTCCTCAAACTACGGTCATCACTGGAAAGAATCCCAATTGTTGTCACCTTGGGGTATGCGGATCATAACATGTAATAGATGCATATAACTTGTAAGATCGGATCAAGAACATAAATATATTGGTGAAAACATAAACGGTTCAGATATGAAATCATGGCACTTGGGCCCTAGTGACAAGCATTAAGCATAGCAAAGTCATAGCAACATCAATCTCAGAAGATAGTGGATACTAGGGATCAAGCCCTGACAAAACTAACTCGATTACATGATGAATCTCATCCAACCCATCACCGTCCAGCAAGCCTATGAAGAGACTACTCACTCCCAGTGGTGAGCATCGTGAAATTGGTGACGGAGGATGGTTGGTGATGACGATGGCGACAAATCCCCCTCTCTGGAGCCCAGAACAGACTCCAGATCTGGCCTCCCGATGTAGAATAGGTGAGGCAGCTCCATATCATGAAACGCGATGAAACTTCCTCTTCTATTTTTTCCTCTGAAAATAGGAATTTATTGGATAAATATTAGGGTCAACAGAGCCTCGTGGGCCCCACTACCCACCATGGCGCGCCAGATGGTGGTGGCGCACCCTGGTGCCTAGTGGGCAGCTGCCCCTCCCCCTCAAGTGGGTCTTGGTTCCAGCATCTTTCTTTTATTTCAAATAATTATCCAAAAAGTTTCATTCAATTTTGAGAACTTTTATTTTTGCACAAAAAGAACACCATGGTGGTTCTGGTGAAAACAACGTTAGTCCGGGTTAGTTTCATTCAAATCATGCAAATTATAGTCCAAAACAAGAGCAAAAACGTTAGGAAAAGTAGATACGACGGAGATGTATCAACTCCCCCAGGCTTAACTCGTTGCTTGTCCTCAAGCAATTCAGTTGACAAACTGAAAGTGATAAAGGAAAAAACTTTTACGAACTCTTTTGTTCTTGTGTCCATATATATGCTTAAATAATACCCAGGTTTTCAGCAAAGATCATGACTAACCATGCAAACGATGACTTTTAGAAACTATATTCACTCATATCAATGGCATAATCAACTAGCGAGCAATAATGAAATATTTCAAATGCCAACACTTTTTCAAAACAATCATGATATAATATGACAATAATGGTATCTCGCTAGCCCTTTATGAGACCACAAAACATAAATGTAGAGCACCTCCAAAGTTCAAGCAGCGACTAAACATTGTAATTCATGGTAGAAGAGATCCACTCATGATGCACACAACATTAATTGTACACAATGCATGAGAATGACAATAGTGCTCTCAGGACCGGTGCTTGTTTGAGAAGGTGATGACTCAATAATAAAAGTAAATAGATAGGCCCTTCGTAGAGGGAAGTAGGGATTTGGAGAGGTGGCAGAGATCAAAGCTTAAATCGAAGATAAATATAATTTTGGAAGGTATACCTTTCCTGTCAACGTTACGACCGAGAGTTTTCAATATTTTCCATGCTAAAAACATTAGCGGTGGTTCCCAAGCGGTAAAAGTAAAGTTTACTCCCCCTCCACCAACAAACATGGGCCATGGCTAGCCGAATCCTCGGGTGCCCTCCATACCAACAACAATCCGGGGGAGTTTGTTTTATTATTATTGCAATTTTTTAATCATGGAACTCGGCATCCCGATTACCGACCCCTCTCATGCAAGGACGAGTGAATAAACAATCATCATGAGAATAATCCGCTTAGCATGGAAGATACTGACTACCCCCCTGTCGCTCCATGAGCGGTACGAGCACACAAAACATATGTTTATTTGAATTTTTAGAGATGACGCATGCAAATTTACTTGGAACGGCAGGGTAATACCGTGCATAGGTAGATATAGTGGACTCATCTGGAATAACTTTGGTTTAAGGATTTTGATGCACAAGTAGTATTCCCGCTTAGTACAGGCGAAGGCTAGCAAATAGGTTGAGAAGCGACCAACTAGAAAGCAAAAACGGTCATAATCATGCATTATGAATAATTAACATTGAATACTAGCATGACTAGGATATAAACATCATGAACATAAATATCGTGGAGGCTATGTTGGCTTTGAATCCATTACATGTGTGAACATGTGGCAAGTCAAGCTACCTGAAACATTCAGAGGTTGATATCATATCATCATACTACGTCACAACCATTTTAATGCATGTTGACATCTAAGATAAATCATTATCCACTCCTAGCTACTTAAGTATGGAATGAGCAACTATAATCTCTAATTGTCATTTTAAACATGTTTAATCATAATATGCTGAATCATGGACACTGAGTGATATATCTCCAACGTATTTGTATTTTTTATTGTTCCATGCTATTATATTATCTGTTTTGGATGTTTCATATGCATTAATATGCTATTTTATATTATTTTGGGAACTAACCTATTAACCTAGAGCCCAGTGCCAGTTTCTATTTTTTCCCTTATTTTAGAGTTTTATAGAAAAGAAATATCAAATGGAGTCCAAACGGAATAAAACTTCCGCGATGATTTTCTTGGACCAGAAGACACCTACGAGACTTGGAGAGGAGGTCAGAAGACCTACGAGGCGACGATGATACACGTCCAATGTATCTATAATTTTTGATTGTTTCATGCTATTATATTATCCATCTTGGATGTTTTATATGCATTTATATGCTATTTTATATGATTTTTGGGACTAACCTACTAACCTAGAGCCAGTGTCAGTTTCTGTTTTTCCTTGTTTTTGAGTTTTATAGAAAAGGAATACCAAACAAAGTCCAATTAACCTAAAAATTTACGGAGATTATTTTTTGACTCAGTTTGGTACTGATTTCCAAAAACCTAGAAACAAGCAAAAATCACTAACTGGCACTGGGCACTAGATTAATAGGTTAGTCCCAAAAAATAATATATAATTGCATATACAACATCCAAGATTTATGCTATAATAGCATGGAACAGTCAAAAAAATATATACGTTGGAGACGTATCAAGCATCCCCAAGCTTAGTTATGCTCTTCCTCGAGTAGGTAAATGATAAAAACTGAATTTTTGGTGTGGAATGCTACCTAACATTTCTATATCTTTTCTATGGTATGAATATTTAGATCCACATGATTCAAAGCGATAGTCAAAAATTTACATCTACAACAGTACTTCCTCATCCAAACTGAGGAGTGTTGTTTTTGTCAATTTCAACGGTTGTTCGATGATGAACTGTTGTGTTTAGGCGCCTTTGTGTCTGACTGGTTGTGACGATCTAAGCTGTTTTCCAGCCCCCTTTTAACCTTCAAGGTGAGATTTTGTTGGTGTTCCTTAAGGGATGTCAACATATCTACAACTTTGGCTGAGATGTGATGCTATCGGGCTTCCGTCAACCTCAGAGGTCATCCATATTAGTGTCATCATGGAAAAAATTAGTCCCAGGTCAATGATTTGATATCTTGCATGGGTTGTGAATTCCAACCTATTTGCTCGTCTTCCGAGGACCTTGGCTTGATGTCGGTTTATCCCATGTGTCGCTTCTGCTATGTGATCCACTATGTGCTCCACTACGTCCAGGCTCAGCCTTACCGAGCAATGTGCCTCAACTGTCGGTATGATACCCTTAAAGGTGGTAGTGCTAGGCTTGATCCATGTTGGGTTGATATGCATCTTCTTAACAGTATCTGCATTAAGCTGAGGCTGCTGCCGCCATCCCTTAGGACTCGGGCCAGGTGGAAGCCGTCAACTATGGGGCTGAGGACCAAAGCTGTTGTGCCGCCATGGCGGATACTGGTCGGGTGATTGCTTCGATCAAAGATGATCAGGATTTTTGACCATGGGCTATACTTCGAGTCAGCAGGCTCCATGACATAAACATCATGGAGCACGTGTTTTCTCTCCTTCCTAGTGACGTGAGTAACATAAATCATGTTCACATCTTTAACCTCGGAAGGGAACTATTTTTGGCCCGCATTGCTCGGCCCGGGATGGTCTCTGCCTTCATTACGAAGTTGGCCTTTGCCCTGGTAATCGGCCGCAACCTTTCTGGCCTGCTTGATGACCCAACGGTTCTGGTTGGTATGGGTGACCAGCTTGTCGGGATTGCCATGAATGTCACATGGTTGATCCATGATCTTATCCAGCTTTATGGGGTCGGCCTTTCCTCCTTGGAAAGGCTTCCTTTTGATGTTGCCCCGCTGGTTGCTAAAATCGGCATTAACCTCGGCCTCCTTGGCGTTGTTGTTGCTGCCTCTATTAAAGCGCTTGTTATTTTTGTTGCGTCGAGATTTCCCATTTGCATCACGCACTATGGAAGCACCGGGGTTGCCGTTACGGTTGTTCTTCTGAGCAAGCCATTAATCCTCACTGGTGCAAAATTGAGGCATGAGCTGTGTGAGGCCTGCCATTGTTCAGAGCTTCTCATGTCCTAGTTCATTGGCTAGTGCTACGTCTTGAGCTTGCGTTGGTTTTCCTTGAAGAGGAAAGGATGATGCAGCAATAGTAGCGTAAGTATTTCCCTCAGTTTTTGAGAACCAAGGTATCAATCCAGTAGGAGGCTCCTCAAAAGTCCCACGCACCTACATAAACAAACAAAGAACTCGCAACCAACACAATAAAGGGGTTATCAATCCCTTCACGGCCACTTGCGAAAGTGAGATCTGATAGAGATAGTATGATAAGATAAATATATTTTTGGTATTTTATAATATAGATTGGAAAAGTAAATATGCAAATAAAAGTAGATTGAAAGCTTATATGATAAAAGATAGACCCGGGGGCCATAGGTTTCACTAGTGGCTTCTCTATGGATAGCATAAGTATTACGGTGGGTGAACAAATTACTATCGAGCAATTGATAGAAAAGCGAATAATTATGAGATTATCTAGGCATGATCATGTATATAGGCATCACGTCCGTGACAAATAGACCGACTCCTGCCTGCAGCTACTACTATTACTCCACACATCGACCGCTATCCAGCATGCATCTAGAGTATTAAGTTCATAAGAACAGAGTAACGCATTAAGAAAGATGACATGATGTAGAGGGATAAACTCATGCAATATGATATAAACCCCATCTTTTTATCCTCGATGGCAACAATACAATACGTGCCTTGCAACCCCTATTGTCACTGGGTAAGGACACCGCAAGATTGAACCCAAAGCTAAGCACTTCTCCCATTGCAAGAAAGATCAATCTAGTAGGCCAAACCAAACTGATAATTCGAAGAGACTTGCAAAGATAACTCAATCACACATGAAAGAATTCAGAGGAGATTCAAATATTTCTCATAGATAAACTTGATCATAAACCCACAATTCATCGGATCTCGACAAACACACCGCAAAAAGAGTTACATCGAATAGATCTCCACAAGAGAGGGGGAGAA
This sequence comes from Triticum dicoccoides, assembly GCF_002162155.2. Classification (NCBI taxonomy): domain Eukaryota; kingdom Viridiplantae; phylum Streptophyta; class Magnoliopsida; order Poales; family Poaceae; genus Triticum; species Triticum dicoccoides. The sequence continues at coordinate 245,480,404 of NC_041383.1, read as the reverse complement.
CATGGTATTGAGATCCAAAAAGAGAGAAGAAGCCATCTAGACTATGGACCTGAAGGTCTGTGGTAAACTACTAACAACTCATCGGAGGGGCTATGGTGTTGATGTAGAAGCCCTCCATGGTTGATTCCCCCTCCGGCGGAGCACCGACGAAGGCTCCAAGATGGGATCTTGCGGATACAGAAGGTTACGGCGGTGGAAATTGTTTTTCGTTGGCTCCCTGGATGTTTTCGGGGTACGTGGGTATATATAGGAGGAAGAAGTAGGTCAGTGGCCGCCCGAGGGGCCCACGAGATAGGGGACGTGCCCTGTAGGGGTGGGCGCGCCCTCCACCCTCGTGGCCGCCTCGGTTGCTTCTTGGATTGCACTCCAAGTCCTCTGGATCACGTTTATTCCAAAAATCACACTCCCGAAGGTTTCATTCCGTTTGGACTCCATTTGATATTCCTTTTCTTCGAAATACTGAAATAGGCAAAAAAAACAACAATAGGGGTTGGGCCTCCGGTTAGTAGGTTAGTCCCAAAAATGATATAAATGTGTAAGATAAAGCCCTTAAACATCCAAAAGGGGTAATATAATAGCATGGTACAATAAAAAACTATAGATACGCTGGAGACGTATCAGCTAGCCATTCATCACTGATATTGTGTTTGAATGTTGTGATGGCCTCTACATCCAGGCAATCCACTACCTGATTTTTATTCGTCAAGAACTAGCACTAGAATTTTCGGACCGACACCCCTAGCTTTTGTATGACATGAGCAAGGTTGGCGCGTCCGAAAGTCTGGCATAGGTACCCTAGAAATTAGCTGGGAACTCATCCTCGAGGTGTTCCAAGGTGCCAATTGAGTTGTCGAGAAGGTTGCTAAGCTAAAGCCGAGTGAGCCCTTACTTCAATGACATTTATTTGATGGTGTGGAGGTCATCTCCACCTGCAATGTGTATTGCCATGAGGAAATCCTTTATCCAAACTACGGGGTTCGTTGTTCCATCGTATTATTCGATGTTGGTGGGTTTAAACCTGTCGGGGAACTGGTGCTGCATGACTTCATCCATGAAGCACTGAGGGTGCGCGGCTCCTCGAACTCTTGCAGTGGTGTGGCGTACATCTAACATGGTTACGGTGCACTTCATCGTTTTTTGCTAGCCAAGCTAGGTATCCTGCCTGTCCAGCAGGCGGGCGTTGCCTTGACTTGTAGATTGACCGAGGTTGGTTTTCGGACCTTAAGGGCCTTTTTCTCCTTAGGGTCATATCTCGTGGTGGTCTGTGGTGGCTAGATTCCATCGCAGGCTCCTGGCGCCTCAAGGGTGAAGGAAATATGCCCTAGAGGCAATAATAAAGTTATTATTTATTTCCTCATATCGTGATAAATGTTTATTATTCATGCTAGAATTGTATTAACCGAAAACATGATACATGTGTGAATACATAGACAAACATAACGTCACTAGTATGCCTCTACTTGACTAGCTCATTAATCAAAGATGGTTATGTTTCCTAACCATAGGCATGTGTTGTCATTTGATTAATTGGATCACATCATTAGGAGAATGATGTGATTGACATGACCCATTCCATTAGCCTAGCACTTGATCGTTTAGTATATTGCTATTGCTTTCTTCATGACTTATACATGTTCCTGTAACTATGAGATTATGCAACTCCCGTTTACTGGAGGAACACTTTGGGTGCTACCAAATGTCACAACGTAACTGGGTGATTATAAAGGAGTACTACATGTGTCTCCAAAGGTACATGTTGGGTTGGCATATTTCGAGATTAGGTTTTGTCACTCCGATTGTCGGAGAGGTATCTCTGGGCCCTCTCGGTAATGCACATCACTATAAGCCTTGCAAGCAATGTAGCTAATGAGTTAGTTACGGAATGATGCATTACGTAACGAGTAAAGAGACTTGCCGGTAACGAGATTGAACTAGGTATTGGATACCGACGGTCGAATCTCGGGCAAGTAACATACCGATGACAAAGGGAACAACGTATGTTGTTATGCGGTTTGACCGATAAAGATCTTCGTAGAATATGTAGGAACCAATATGGGCATCCAGGTTCCGCTATTGGTTATTGACCGAGAATAGTTCTAGGTCATGTCTACATAGTTCTCGAACCCGTAGGGTCCACACGCTTAACGTTATGATGACAGTTTTATTATGAGTTTATAAGTTTTGATGTACCGGAGTTTGTTCGGAGTCCCGGATGTGATCACGGACATGAAGAGGAGACTCGAAATGGTCGAGACATAAATATTGATATATTGGACGACTATATTCGGACACCGGAAGTGTTCCGGACGTTTTCGGAGAAAACCGGAGTGCCGGAGGGTTACCGAAACCCCCCGGGAGAAGTAATGGGCCCTATGGGCCTTAGTGGAGAGAGAGAGGGGCAGCCAGCATGGGCCGCACTCCCCCTCCCCCTCTGGTCCGAATTGGACTAGGAGGGGGCGGCGCCCCCCTCTTTCCCTCTCCCTCTCCCCCTTCCTTTCCCCCTCCTAGTAGGAGTAAGCAAGGGGAGTCCTACTCCTACTAGGAGGAGGACTCCTCCTCCTGGCGCGCCCTCTAGGGCCGGCCGACCTCCCCCCTTGCTCCTTTATATACGGGGGCAGGGGGCACCCTATAACACACAAGTTGATCTACGGATCGTTCCTTAGCCGTGTGCGGTGCCCCCCTCCACCATATTCCACCTCGGTCATATCGTCGCGGAGTTTAGGCGAAGCCCTGCGCCGGTAGAACATCATCATCGTCACCACGCCGTCGTGCTGACGGAACTCATCCCCGAAGCTTTGCTGGATCGGAGCCCGGGGATCGTCATCGAGCTGAACGTGTGCTGAACTCGGAGGTGCCGTACATTCGGTGCTTGGATCGGTCGGATCGTGAAGACGTACGACTACATCAACCGCGTTGTCATAACGCTTCCGCTTACGGTCTACGAGGGTACGTGGACATTACTCTCCCCTCTCGTTGCTATGCCATCACCATGATCTTGCGTGTGCGTAGGAATTTTTTTGAAATTACTACTTTCCCCAACAAAGGGTGTGTTTGGCTATGCCTGTTTGCCAATCTCTGCCCCGGGAAGGACGATCAAGTGTTTCAACCCAATCGGGTGTCTAAAGCACGCTGCCCTCGGCCTCCACATCCAACTCATTCAGCAAGTTTCTGCGGGGCTAAGATCGGTTAGCCCCAATCTGTTGGATCTTGTCCTCGAGTGCCTGGTCGGCCCCGAGGAGATTAGTCCATCTACCAGTTAGCTCACCCTCTTCGGTCTTGGGATAGACGGCCAAGTACGTGTGCAACATGGCTTCTTGGCATTGTTTGGCGACACTTGGGGGGGGGGGGGTTCTCGGTTGCTCTTTGCCTAGTGTTCTACGGCTTGGACCGGGAGGCGCGACGCTAATTTGGTGGTTGTGCACTCCTAATCCAATGACAGGTGTGCTCTGTGCAGGTGATGTTGATCTACCTTTTGTTCTCCTATTCCGGCCATGTCGAAGGTTGGGCCGACGGGCTTGGGCAGGGGGCTCTCCGTTGACGTGGTAGTCGGCGGTAGTGTGATCCGCCATCTGTGTTTGTTCTTATGGCGACCACTCCGACCTGCGACATTGGACTCCCCACAGATTGTGGTGGCCACCGAAAGGTCTTCGTGAGGGTTCCTCTCTAGACCCGATGGTTGGCTTCAGCGAAGAGATACAAATATCGACAACAACTTGATGTCGAGGGATGCTTGTGGAACGAAAACGGTCCACATCATATGCAGCCGTTAGGACAGCGACAACACATAAGTGACGTCGGTCTCAAGTTCCGGGGTGAAAGTCTAGGTCTGACCCATGTTGGTTATACCTAGCAATGGCGATATTTTTATGTCATTATCTCGTTGAAGGTATTGCTCAGATATGTTCAGACTGGTTCTTCAGGATGAAACCTAGATTCTAGCCTTGGGTGGGTGGATCCGGCAACGGCGGCGCTTGAGCATCGATATCCGACGTTGCTAGTGAAGAATCTTGATGTTTGTGTGGTGTCATGAGATGTTTTGTGCAGATATGATTATTGTTGTAGTTTTATGAGTACTCCCTTTGTTCCTAAATATAAATCTTTTTAGAGATTTCAATGTGGATTAGATACGGATGTATATGGACGGATTTTAGAGTGAGATTCACCCATTTCACTTCATGTGTAGTCCATATTGTAATCTTCTAAAAAGATTTATATTTAGGAACGGAGGGAGTAGTATATTTACTACCGTTCATGGAGATAAGATATTTTGAATATTATAATACGGACTACAAACATGAAAAATTTACACTAAAATACGTCTATATATATATCCAAATCATAAAATGTTAGAAACATTTTATGATAGTGAATCGGATGGAGTATTAAATTAAAAGATGAACTTTCTTATATGATGATATTATAGTCCACCCCTGATGATTAGAAGCGTGATTCTCTTGGAGATTTTCTCGTCCCATTTGTATACCCTTTTTGTTCGGATACACTACTACATGGGTGGAGAATTTTTTTTTTTGTGGGTAACAGAAGCCGGCGCTGTGAAAATGCTGTTGATCAATGGGTCTTGCAGTAGATCATTGTCAGTCTTGACCATGATGATGGGCGGTATCTTCCACACGTGAACTGATGTCGAAGTTGGAGTGCATCCGGCAAAAAGGTTGAAAGCCAGAGCTAGAAATTCAAGAGTGCCGGACGGCTAGCCAAACTACAATTTAATCGAGTACCAAGTTAACCTCTGGCTCTTGCCTGGTTGCAGATATGTTCTATCCTTCGCCAAACAAAGTTAAACCAGCTTAGCTAATCGGACAGTTAACGGAGATGAAGTAGTAGTACTACCGAGGCGCCGAGATGGCATTGCGAGAGTGCAAGCAGAGAGAGATGTAGCAAAACTCTATCTCCATTGTTCCAAGTTGGATGCAGCATTCCCTGTTCTCCAGTTTTTGAGACGGATATTTCCCTACAATGCGAAGCAGACAATCAGATAAGGTGTCTGTCCTCGCGCACGGAAGGCACTGGACCCAATACCGGGCCTGTGAGCTCGTTCGGTTCACCGGCAAGGATGGCCGCCGAGCTGTTCGCCTCCTTTTTCGCGTTCACACCCCTCCACCCGTGGACCACATCCGCCCAGGGCCAATAATTCGTGCTTTCGGCCTACACTGCATATAGCCCCGCCGACACGAGATCGATGGGGGCGATTCGTATTTGACGCTAGTAAGCGTCAAAAGGAGGAATTTCCTATTCGCCGCACTTTGCGGCAAACTATGAGGTTTCGCAAAGGAGACCGAGGGATCGTTCCACCTGGGCCAGCCCATTTAAGTGTTTCAATGTCCCCGATTTTGGTTCCCAACCGGTTTTTCTGGATTTGGGAAACTTCTAGAAGGTTGCTGATCCGGTTTGCTTTCTTGTTCTTTTATTTTTTATTTTCCTTTTCTTCCTTTTTTTTTCGTTTCTCTCCTTTTTCCCTTTTCTGTTTTTTCTTTAGTTTTTATTTTGTTTTTTCACTTTCCTTTCTTTTTTTATTTTTTATTTTCAATTTCTTTTTCTTCAATTTTTCTAAAATCGTTGTGTTTTATTCTTTTGTTCATAAATCCGAAACATTTCCAGGATTTTCATTTTTTTTGAGAAATTGTTTCCATTATAAAAAATTGTTCACAAATTTAGAAAAATGTCCGTGTTTCAAAAATTGGCCTCAAAATCTCCATTATTCAGGAGTTCAAAAATCGTTCATGTTTTGAAAAATGTTCGAAATTTTTCAAAAAATGTTCAAAGTTTCAAAAATTGTTCGCGCTTTAGAAAATATGCTAATGTTTCCCAAATTTGTTCATTATTTTAAAAATGTTCGCAATTTTCAAAAAGTTCAAAGTTTCAAAAATTGTTTGCGCTTTAGAAAATATGTTTGTGTTTTAGATTTTTCTAAATTGGTGAAGTTTTAGAAAAATTACTCCATTTACATTTTTCATATATACAAAAAGTGTTCTTATTTTCAAAATTGTTCGGGATATTCAAACTGCACCAAGTTTCAATTTTTTTCTGGTTTCCAAAATTTGTTCCAATTTTAAATTTTTGCTCACTAATTCATAAAATTTTGGATTTTAAAAAAATGTTTGGGATTTCAAATTTTGTTCTAGTTTCCAAAAAATCATCAACTAAAAAAGTTCATATTTTTAGGAAAATATTTTGGACTTTATAAATGTATTTGTGTTTTAAAAAATATTCTTAAAATGCACTCTCACTGTCTGATAATGTAAGACGTTTTTTGACACTACACTAGTGTCAAAAAAATCTTATATTATGGGACGGAGGGAGTAGTTTTTTAGCGTTTTAGAAATTTTTTCAAATCTGCAAAAGATGTACCTTTTCAAGATTTTTTCAAATGTTCACTTTTTAGAAAAATATTCGAGAATTCTAAAATTTCTTTTACTGTTTCATAAAATGTTTCCAAATTTTGAAATTGTTTGCGTTTGTCAAAATTCCTAAATTTCCAAAAGGTGATCAAATTTTGAACTGTTGGTTGCAATTTCTTAAGTAATGTTCAGTTTACGCCGCTGCTTATAGATCTTTAGAAATCAGGCTACATATTTGTCAACAAAACTCTATTGTCGTACTGCCTAGCGTGGTTAGTGTAGTAACCGGAGATCCATGGTTCGAATCCCACCTCGCGTGCGCTGTTGATTTTTTTGCGCATTTTCCCGTCTGACCACCAGCTCCTGTTCAGCCCCAACGGCCCGGCCCAGTCAAGCGAGTCCTATGCGAAAGGCGTCCTTTTGTCGCAGAATGCGGCAATTAGGAGCTCCCTCAAAGGAGGCAAATCCTATTTAGCATTGTAGGTGCCCGTTATAGGCAAATTTACAAACGGGCGCCTGCATCGCCCCGTGCTGGGCCGGCCCATTACTGTGTATCTTAATTTGCAAAAAGTGAAACACCGCAAAATGTTTATCATATAATACAAAATATTCATCGTGTGTTGTTTAAATTGTTCATCATATATTAACTGCATACTAAACATGTTCGACAAATATTACCAAATGATCAATGCATGCTTTTTTTATTTTTTTTCAAGAGAAATTTAATACTCAACTGCTCGCGCCGTGAATCTATCTATACCAATATAAAAGTATCCAAAAGGGCAGATCACAAAAATCCCGGCCGTCAAATGAGGTCAATCCAACGACTCGGGTTGCTCCAATGGTGAGCGCTCAACACGTTTAGCATGCAGTTAATATCAAAGCAAATATTAATGCCAATATTAATTACATAATTAATACGCAAATAGTATCCTACCTAATATTTATGTCTAAATAATATATTACATAATATCGACGTGCATTGCACGTATACATTTACTAGTCACTAGAATTCATCAACTTGATTGGTTGAGGTTAGTAGTTCACGAGAGGTAGCTCATGAGTTCATTTCCCTGGTTAGCGATCTGGTGCGGGCATTTGCTAAACAACGCTTCAGGCACCCGTTTAAAGTGTTTATGCAACTCGCCGCACATCCCCCGCATCCGCTCGGCCGGCTTGTCTTTTTTTCTATTAAAAACAGGAAAAGGGGGGTAAGCGGCAGTAACCACTACACCACTCAACACTTGGTGCCATCTAACTTTTTTCCTTTTATTCTTTTTCATTTCACCTTCTTATTCATTTTTATTTTCTTTCCTTTTTTCTCTTCTTCCTTTTCCTGGATGAGGTTTTTTCATCGGATTTTTTTTCAAATTTGATAAATTTATTTTTAAAAATCAGATACTTTTTCAAAAAGAAATTGATGCGCTTTTTTAAAAATCGAAGATGTTTTTACAAATTTGATGAACTATTCTCAAATTTGATGAACCTTTTTCAAACTGGATTAAATTATCTAAATTGACGAACTTTTTTCAAATTTGATAAGAAAAATTCGAAATCAATTTTTTTATACTATTTGACAACCTTTTGAAGTTTGTGAATTTTTTTTAGAATCCATAAATATTTTTGAATTCTTAATTTTTGTTGGACTTTTCCCCCCTAAAGTTAACCATTAACAGGTCAATGGCGACTAGTCACGAGCGAACCCCGCGAACAAGTGACCAAACCGCATCGGGCCGGCCCAAGTTTGCGGTTGTGTGAGCGCCATTACCTCGAACGGGCGCCTCAAGCGCCGTATAGGAGCTCCCCCTGGCCCGTACCCCCTGTAACCACAACTTACTGATTTTGTGCCGGCACAAACTAGCTACACTCTGGTGTTCGAAGGCTGTTTCCTAACCGTTTTTCTTTTTGCTTCTCCTTGCGGGGGTTTTCTTACTTTTTCACTTTTTATCATTTCCTTTATTTTTTTTCAATATAGTTTTCAATTTCATTTTTTCATCTTAACTTTCAATTCATTTTATGTTTCATTTTCATTATATTTTTCATTTTATGAAAGGTCTTTTCAAATTCGCGAGCATTTTTTGAAATCATGCTCATCTGTTCATTCAAGATTTTTTTAGAAATTTGCAAATAATTTTTGAATTCATGAACATTTTTCAATTCACAAACAATTTGAGTTTTCATGAAAATATGAACATTTCCTAAATTCACGATTTTTTTTTGCAAATTCATGAACATATTTGAATTAATGAACAATTCCTAAATCCAGATTATTATTTTAAAAAATGTGAATATTTTTAGTCCCTGAATTTTTTTAATAGCAGAATTGTTTCTCAAATTTGATATTTTTCCTGAAATTCAGGAACATTTTTTTATTGACTAACATATTCTTAAAATGCGTGAACATTTTTTCGAAATTGATGAAAATTTATTATTCAATGAATATATTTTTAGCGATGAACTTTTTTGTAACTGGAAATCATTTGTAAATTTCTGTGAACAATTTATGAACATGTTTTGCATTTGTTTTATTCGATGAACATTTTTTGACTCGATGAACATTTTTTGAATTTGCTAACCTTTTTTTGAATCAATGAATATTTTGTGCATTGGCCGGTTTTGTTTGAAATAATTGTACAATATTTTTTTACTAATAAATTTTGAAATGCATAAACAATTTTTGAATGTGGAACTTCTATGTATTTCACGATCATTTTTTGGGCGTGCAATTGAAAAAATTATGAACACTTTCTTCCATGAGCATTTTTTTGAATATGTGAACATTTTTTTTTATACGTGAACTTCCCAAAATCACGAACTGTTTTTTTGTCCACAAACATATTATGATTTATAGAACATTTTTTACTAAATCTAAGAACAATTTGAAATACCAAATTATTTTAAATAAGAAAAAAGCAGAAAAACATATAGTAAATACAAGAAAGGAAAAAGGACATCCATCCCGCTCATGAGGAGTGGGTGCACGCCGGCTCGTTAGCCCGCGTATCACGCGCTAAATAGGAGGTCTCCACGGGAATATCCTGTTGGCACTCGCTTCGGCGAATTGTTGCTGTTTCGCAGAAGCGAGCGAGCGAATGTTCGGGCTTGCGCCGGCCCGTTTTAACAATGCACCGTTTTTGAGAACCTTCTCTGAAGTTCTAACCGGGTTTTCAGTTTTGGGAACATTCTAGAAGGTTCCTAAACCGAATTTTTCTTTTTCAGTTTCTCTTTCCTTTTTACTTATCGTTTTTCTCTTCTTTTTCGTATTTTCTGTTTCTTTTTCTACTTTATTCCACTTTTCCTGAAATTTAAGAAAATTCAAATTGTCTAAAATTTGTTCAAATTTTTCGGAAAATGTTTCCGTCCTCAAATTTTATTCACATATTTACAAAAGTGTTTCTGTTTTCAATTTTATTCACATGTTCGGAAAATATTGTTTGCTCCTTTTCAAAAAATGTTCAAAAATTCATAACGTATTACTTTTTCAAATAATGTTCGCTTTTTAAAATTTTGTTCGTTTTTACTTTTCATTTTTTCTGTCCCTTTTCTTTTTAATTTACCCCACTTTTTGCTAATTTAAAAATGTACGAATACTTCAAAAGTCGTTCAAGTTTTTTGGAAAATATTTCTGTTCTCAAATTTTGTTCACAATTTTTGAAAAATGTTTCTGCTTTCAAATTTTGTTCAGAAAATAAAAGAAACAGATTTTCAAAAATTGTTTGCTCCTTATAAAAAAATGTTCACAAATTCATAACAGTTTCCAATTTCAAAAAATAGTTTTTTTAAATTTTGCTCACAAACTAAAAAGCTCAAGGATTTCAAAAACTTGTTCCCATTTTACAAATTTGTACACACATTAATATAAATGTTATATTTCAAAATTTGTTCACAAATTCATGAAAAGTTCCATTTTTTTGGTTCATAAACTTTGAAAATGTTCATAAATGTTCTTAGTTATAAATTTTTGTTCGGAATTTCATGAAAACTTCCTTGCTTCAAATATTTGTTCAAGAATTCTAAAGATGTTCACGGTTTCAAAATTTGTTCAAAATTGCATAGTTTGTACATATACTCAAAACAATGTTCCTTTTGCCGAAAATTGTTCAGAAATTCAAAAACTATTTGCATATTTTCAAAATATACATTTTAAAAGAAGTTCACTTTCAAAAAAATGTTCGTAATTTCAGAAAATGTTCTTGTTTTGAAATTTTGTTCACTCTTTCGCAAATTACAAATACTGTCCGCACTTTCCTAAATCTGTTCAGAGTTTCAAAATTGATTCGCAGATGATTTTTTTTTCATTTTTCCAAAAACGTTCATATTTAAAAAAACTGTTGAATTTTTTCGAAATTTGTTCACAAATTTAGAAAATTTCCTGTTTTTAAATTTGTTTGCACATTTAAAAATTGTTCACATTTTTAAAAACTTGTCCATTGGTCAAAAGATGTTTGAAATTTAATTAATTTTCACGTTTTCAAAACTTGTCGACAAATTCATACATTCTTCCCATTTTTAAACATTGGTTACGAATCGAATAATTGGCCACAAATTTTCCAAAATTTTTCATGATTTTTAATAATTTGTTCAGAATTTTAGAAATGTATTCAGAATTTTCATGAAATGTAAAAAATAAGTAAAATATTCAGAATGGCCGTTACCATTAGTTCTATTTACTTGCACTTGCAATTTGTCACTAGCGCTACGTAGTACCTGTGTCCAGTACTTGCAGATCGCGAGTTTGAATCTGCACAAACGCGTTGTATTTTTCATTGTTTTTACACCGCGCGCTTTTTCTGGTTGGGATGGCCAGGCGGACTATGCCCTGTGCGAAGACCTGCCAATCTGTCGCAGAATGAGGTAGATAGGAGGTCCCGTCTCCACGGGCGTTATATCTCCCTATAGCGATATGGTAGCTCTCAAATACCCTGCAGTTTAATGAGAATGGGCCGGTCCAGTAGTGTGTTTTCTCAATGTGCGTTTATTCGGTCGGTCTAATTGTAGCTCGTTTCATTTTTTATATTCTTTCTTTTTGTTTCTTCTTCTATTTTTTATTCCTTCATCGGGTTTGGGAAGGTTCTTTCCAACCGTTTTTATTTTGCTTCTCCTTGCGGGGATTTTCTTACATTTTAGTTTTTTATTTCATTTCTTTTTTAATTCTAGTTTTTCCTTTTTCTTTTTTCATGTTCGTCTTTCTTTTCATTTTATGTTTCATTTTCATTTTATGAACATCTTTTCAAATTCGTGAACATTTTTTCAAATCATGCATACTTTCCATTTCGTGCTTTTATGAAATTGTAAATATATTTGTAATTCATTATTACTTTTACAAATTTAAAAATGATTTTTGAATTCTCAAACATTTTTCAGTTCATGGATAATTTGAGATTTTGAGTTTTCATAAAAATACGAACATTTTCTAAATGCGCAAACCTTTTTTAAAAATTGAAGAACGATTTTGAATTTATGAACAATTCCTTATTCCCTAAGATTTTTTTTAAAAAATCTGAACATTTTTTACTCCGTGAACTGGTTTTTTGAATAGACGAACAATTTCTGATATTTGAGATTTTTATTGAAATTCATGAACAATTTTGATTGACTAGCATTTTCTTAAAATGCACAAATAATTTTTCGAAATTAATGAATTTGTTTTAATCAGTGAACTTTTTTAGTAAACGAACTTTTTTTTTGCATCGCCGTTTTGTTTTTGTTTTATGATTTTTTTTAGAATACACGAAACTCCGCCTATGTTGTCTCAACATAGCCGGTCCCAAGCCCGGGTGAAGGAGGAGGGTTGTGTTAGGATTGGAGAGCCAACGTAAAAACTCAGCCACTCTTATGGAGATGAAACCCAAAAGATTTTTGTTGGGGCGTAACTCTCTCAGCGACGCGCTACATCGGAACCCGGGTGTGGTGGAAAATGGGCAAGGGTCGGGCCGTCACCCCCAAGGTGGCGCGCCGTATTTTGATCCCGATACGGTGGCAAGTGAGCGAGGATCGGGTCATCGCATCCTTAGTGGCGCGCTACATCAGCGCCCGGATGTAGTGGAAAATGAGCAAGGGTCTTCGCATTTGACTTGACGAGTGCGAAGGGTAAGGAAGCTAGCCGAGCCTAGGAGGATTCACTTAGGTAGCTGGAATGTAGGATATCTGACAGGGAAGCTTCGGGAGCTAGTTGATGCAGTGGTGAGCAGAGATGTTGATATCCTTTGGGTCCAAGAAACCAAATGGAGGGGACAGAAGGCGAAGGAGGTGGAGGATATCGGCTTCAAGTTGTGGTACACAGGGACGACTGCAAACAGAAATGGCGTAGGAATCTTGATCAACAGGAGCCTCAAGTATAGAGTGGTAGACGTCAAGAGATGTGGGGACCGGATTATCCTGGTCAAGCTGGTAGTTGAGGACTTGGTTCTCAATTATATCAGCGCGTATGCCCCGCAAGTAGGGCCACAATGAGAACACCAAAAGGGAGTTCTAGGAAGGCCTGGAAGACATGGTTAGGAGTGTACCGATTGGTGAGAAGCTCTTCATAGGAGGAGACCTCAATGGCCACGTGGATACATCTAACACAGGTTTTGAAGGGGTGCGTGGGGGCTTTGGCTATGGCATCAGGAATCAAGAAGGAGAAGATGTCTTGAGCTTTGCTCTAGCCTACAACATGATTGTTGCTAACACCCTCTTTAGAAAGAGAGAATCACATTTGGTGACTTTTAGTAGTTGGAAACACTCTAGCCAGATTGATTTTATCCTCTCGAGAAGAGAAGATAGGTGTTCGTGCCTAGACTGTAAGGTGATACCTGGAGAGAGTGTTGTACCCCCAGCAAAAGCTGGTGGTTGCTGACTTCCACTTTTGGATTCGTGTCCAGCGGGATAAGCATGCCAAAGTCGCTAGAACAAAGTGGTGGAAGCTCAAGAGGAGGTAGCTCAGGCGTTCAAGGAGAGGGTCATTAAGGAAGGCCCTTGGGAGGAAGGAGGGGATGCAGACAATGTGTGGATGAAGATGGCGACTTGCATTCGTAAGGTGGCCTCGGAGGAGTTTGGAGTGTCCAGGGGAAGGAGAAGCGAAGATAAGGATACCTGGTGGTGAAATGATGATGTCCAAAAGGCAATTAAAGAGAAGAAAGATTGCCTCAGACGCCTATACCTGGATAGGAGTGCAGACAACATAGAGAAGTACAAGATGGCAAAAGGCCGCAAAGCGAGCTGTTGGTGAAGCAAGGGGTCGGGCATATGAGGACCTCTACCAACGGTTAGGCATGAAGGAAGGCGAAAGGGACATCTATAAGATGGCCAAGATCCGAGAGAGGAAGACGAGGGATATTGGCCAAGTCAAATGCATCAAGGACAGAGCAGGCCAACTCTTGGTGAAGGACGAGGAGATTAAGCATAGATGGTGGGAGTACTTCGACAAGCTGTTCAATGGGGAGAATGAGAGTTCTACCATTGAACTGGACGACTCTTTTGATGAGACCAGCATGCGTTTTGTGCGGTGAATCCAGGAGTCTAAGGTCAAGGAGGCTTTAAAATGATGAAACGAGGCAAGGCGATGGGCCCTGATTGTATCCCCATTGAGGTGTTGAAAGGTCTCGGGGACATAGCGATAGTATGGCTAACCAAACTTTTCAACCTCATTTTTCAGGCAAACAAGATGCCAGAAGAATGGAGATGAAGTATATTAGTACCAATCTTCAAGAACAAGGGGGATGTTCAGAGTTGTACTAATTACCATGGAATTAAACTGATGAGCCATACAATGAAGCTATGGGAGAGAGTCATTGAGCACCGCTTAAGAAGAATGACAAGCGTGACAAAAATTCAGTTTGGTTTCATACTTGGGAGGTCGACCATGGAAGCCATTTTCTTGGTACGACAATTTATGGAGAGATATATGGAGCAAAAGAAGGACTTGCATATGGTGTTCATTGACTTGGAGAAGGCCTGTGATAAGATACCGCCGAATGTCATGTGGTGGGCCTTGGGGAAACACAAAGTCCCAGCAAAGTACATTACCCTCATCAAGTACATGTACGATAATGTTGTGACAAGTGTTCGAACAAGTGATGTCGACACTGATGACTTCCCGATTAAGATAGGACTGCATCAAGGGTCAGCTTTGAGCCCTTATCTTTTTGCATTGGTGATGGATGAGGTCACAAGGGATATACAAGGAGATATCCCATGGTGTATGCTCTTTGCGGATGATGTGGTGCTAGTTGACGATAGCCAGACGGGGGTTAAACAGGAAGTTAGAGTTATGGAGACAAACCTTGGAATCAAAAGGGTTTAGGCTTAGTAGGACTAATACCGAGTACATGATGTGGGGTTTTAGTACTACTAGGTGTGAGGAGGAGGTTAGCCTTGATGGCCAGGTGGTACCTCAGAAGGACACCTTTCAGTATTTGGGGTCAATGCTGTAGGAGATGGGGGTATTGATGAAGATGTGAACCATCGAATCAAAGTCGGATGGATGAAGTGGCGCCAAGCTTATGGCATTCTTTGTGACAAGAGAGTGGCACAAAAGCTAAAAGGCAAGTTCTATAGGACGGCGGTTCGACCCGCAATGTTGTAAGGCGCTGAGTGTTGTCCGACTAAAAGGCGACATGTTCAACAGTTAGATATGGCAGAGATGCGTATGTTGAGATGGATGTGCGGCCACACGAGGAAGGATCGAGTCTGGAATGATGATATACGAGATAGAGTTGGGGTACCACCAATTGAAGAGAAGCTTGTCCAACATCGTTCGAGATGGTTTGTGCATATTCAGCGCAGGCCTCCAGAAGCTCCAATGCATAGCGGACGGCTAAAGCGTGCGGAGAATGTCAAGAGAGGGCGGGGTAGACCGAATTTGACATGGGAGGAGTCCATTAAGAGAGACCTAAAGGATTGGAGTATCACAAAAGAGCTAGCTATGGACAGGGGTGCGTGGAAGCTTGTTATCAATATGCCAGATCCATGAGTTGGTTGCGAGATCTTATGGGTTTCACCTCTATCCTACCCCAACTTCTTGTTGTTGATGTTGCTGTTGTTGCTGTTGTTGTTGCTGCTATTGCTGCTGTTGTTGTTGTTGTTGTTGTTGTTGTTGTTGAACATTTTTTAGTAGACGAACTTTTATCTCGCTTACCCCATCCAGAACAGGCTATCCCAGGGAATTCTGCGTTTCGGAAATCGCATCTGGCTTGGTGGAAGCCTCACGGTTCAGCAACAAATCATCTCAGCCTTCCACGATAACCCGGTGGAGCGGGGGGGGAGGGCATTCCAGGTTTCCTGTCACCTACAAACGTATCTGGTGTCTATTCGCGTGGCCAAAGATGAAGACCCATGTCCTTCGGTATGTTTAGTGCCGCCAAATTTGTCAATAGGCTAAAGCGGACCAGGTGGCTTCACCAGGGCTTCTCTAGCCTCTCCCAATTCCGAGCGCATCGTGGGATATGATCACTATAGAATTCATTGATGGCCTCCCACAACCAGGCCAGTTCAACTGCATTTGGGCCTTGGTCGATAAAATGGCCAAATTCGTTCACTTTCTGCCACTTGCCCACCCCTACACTGCTTCTCGCGTTGCTCTGTTGTATATGCAACATATCTATCCCACCCACGGCTTCCCCAAGTCGATCGTATCTGACCGTGATCCTGTATTTTCTAGCCATTTTTGGCAAGAGCTCTTTCGATACGCCGGCACTCATCTCCGCATGAACACATCCAACCATCCTCAAACCGACGGTCAGTCAGAATGTGTCAATCATGCCTTGAAACTGCGCTGCTTCACTCATTCCTGCCCGAAGCGATGGAGCCAGTGGATTCCACTCTCGCAGTTCTGGTACAACGCAGCACCACATTCGGCAATTGGCATAACCCCATTCATGGCCATGTTTGGGCATGAGCCGCACCATTGGGGCATCACCGCCACCTCTTCTTGCTCTATCCCTCCTCTACAAACTTGGCTCGACGAACATGCCACTATTCAGGACTTGTTGCAGCAACATCTTCAGCGGACGCGCCTGCGCATGAAGCAACAAGCAGACAAGAAGCGCTCTGAACGCGCTTTCGAGGTGGGCGACCAAGTTTTCTGGAAGCTCCAATCTTATGTCCAGACATCAGTGGCCAAGCACGCCAACCACAAGCTCTCCTTCCGCTACTACGGGCCATACTCCATCATCGCCAAGATCAACCCTGTGACCTACAAACTGGAACTTCTGGCAAACGCCTCGGTGCATCCAGTTTTTCATGTTTCGTTTCTCAGGAAAGCCCTTCTGCCAGGTACGCCAGTTGAACAACAACAACTCCTATCACGCCTGATATCCATGCAGTTCCAGCAACAATTTTGGCCTCACGTTGGAGACGCAAGCGTGGTGCTATGGCCGAGCAGGTCCTCGTTAGGTGGTCTGATACTGCGTTGATCAACGACACTTGGAAGGACAAACAAGAAATTCAAGCTCGCTTTCCTGCTGTAGAGGCTTGGGGGCAAACCTCATCGCAAGAAAGAGGGGGTGTCAAGGCCACGGATAGGACGGGCTCTCCAGCCGGCAGTGACACGGTCTCGCCCCCGGCTCGGCCCATGAGACAGAGATGGCCTAGCAGCAAAGTCCACGGGCTAGAGTGGGTGTGACCCGGTTTCCCTCACCCACTACTTAACCCATCTTCACACGCAAGTGCAGGACCCTCACCCACTACTTAACCCATCTTCACACGCAAGTGCAGGTATCCAGTGGATCAACGGCGAACCCGGTGGCGGCTCTCTTCCTCTTTCCTCCTATGTTCCCCAATTCGTGTATCTGGAGTTGTAACCCTAATTGCTACCTAAATTCATGAGTGGAGTTGCTAGATCGAGTAATATGCCAGTGGGTTGTTAACAAGGCGGCATAATTGCTTCCTGTTCAGATCGCGCACTAGCGTTGTTTACAGGAACTCAAGCTGTGTGCCGTCGTGTGGCCGAATTTCGTGTTTTGACCCTTTTGACAAAGAATTTCAGGATCTGACCCCTGTTTGAAATTTTTTCGAGATTTGACCCTTTTTCCTACCACCAGGGCCTCTGGCGGTAGGGTTACACAGCCTACTGCTAGGGACCCTGGCGGTAGGAAACTCATCCATGTCAGCGCGCGGAGACGGTGCCGTCCCCCTCCGTCGCACCCTACCGCCAGGGGCCCTGGCGGTAGGCTGTCTAACAATACCGCCAGGGGCCCTGGCGGTAGGGTCCGGGCAGTTATTTGCCCCGAAACCCCCGCGCCCCTGCCCATCTCCCCACCCCCCCCTCCCCCCGTCGGCAGTTCATCCTTTTCTCCCCCAAGTCGCCCCTCTCTCCCTCTCTCATCTCCTCCACTCCCCCCTGGATCTTCACCGATTCTTCACCGTTTTGGAGGATCGAGATGGCCCCGAGGAGAGAACCGTAAGCTCCTCCGATCCCTCCAATTAATTTTTTCAAACTTGCTTCCGATTCGACGCATTATTTGCTTGAAATCCCTCATGTTTTTGAACTTAGATTGGATTTCTTTTCACCTAAGATTGATTGTAGTTGTAGTTCTTAGTTCTTTAATAAGTAGTGGTATTGGATATGAACTCTAATCAATAGTTCATATGTTATTGTGAAGATGAACCCTAGTTCATAATTTTTTTTGTTAAAAAATTATGATGTAATGTTGATATGAGGATGAACCCTAGTTTGATGATGCATGTGATATGATGATATGATCTAGTGTGAAGATGAACCCTAGTTTGATGATGCATGTTGATATGATGATATGAAGATGTTGTTTGGAAAATTTTATTTAAAAATATGAAGATATGATGTATGTTGGAGTTTTTTTTGATATGATGCATGTTGATATGATTTGATCCATCATGTGTAGTAGATGTTGTCGGAGGAATATGCTTAAAATTTTATTTTAATATGATTTGAGTTCATTGTTTGTTTGTGTATGCTTATGCTTATGGTGCTTTTGTTTATGAAACTCTATTAAGGCGGCCACCTCTTGCGGACAACATTGGCCCATGGTACTGCATGCTGGACTGGGCATTCGACAAGGGTCATCGTGCCCGTTTCATAGAGAACGGAGAGGTAAGTGATATGAAAGAAATTTTGATCAAAGTTTTCGGATTGATGAAAATGATTTCCCCCCAAGGCACAGATGAGGCGACTGTGGAGTTGTATGCGAGGGCCTATCTGTGGTATATTCTCTCGGAGGTCGTGTTTCCAGACAACTCCGGGAACTCTGCCAACTGGGCGTATCTGTTCTTCCTAGCGGACTGGGATGCAGGGTACAGTTGGGGGACCGCATCTCTCGCCTACCTATACCGTTCGGTAAGAGAGTGTCTAATTGCCTACCTACCTACAAAAGTGTGTCCACGACATTTTCTTATATCTGATCCTCATTTGATGTTTTGCAGCTTGACGACGCAACGCAGAGGACGGGAGACAAGTCCAATGGGTGGCTTTGTCTGGGCCTTCTCCATTTGGATGTGGGAGCGGCTGCCGGTGGGGCGTCCGGAGAAGTTGCAAAGACGCCCATGGGAAGACTATGGCGAAGAAGGCGACGTGACTCGAAACCCCACCGTAGCTTACGAGTGGGACGTTGTCAAACTCTACACGGGCCTAAACAAGACTTCGTACAAGACCTACACCAACGAGTTGGACGCTTTGACGCATTGGCAGGTATATGAACTCGCCCAACACGTTTCTCTTTGATTCCACTTTGGCCCGAGAGTGCGAACTTACCAAGGTATATGTAATAGGTAAACTGGTGGCCGTATCGACAAGAACGAGAGTGGGCCTTTGATCTGAACTTGATGTGCGATGCGGACCGTGGTCTTTGGCGGTGCATCGTGCCCATGATCTGTGTGTACGCCGTCGAGTGGCATTTGCCACAACGCGTGGCCACGCAGTTTGGGATTTATCAGCAAACCCCACCGGGCCAGCCCACCGATACCGGCGGCCACGCGCTCCACCTGTGAGCTCTTTGTTCTTCGTGATTATCATGTTTCTTGTTGCTTATGATGATCTCATTGCGCTTATGATGATTCTTCTTGCTTATGCTTGCAGGATGAGCCGGCAGAAGAATCAGTCGATCACAGACTGGGGAGAGGAGCATAAGACTCATGTGACGGAGTGGAACCGACGGAGGTACAGTAAAGACGTGGAGAGGAGAGTGACTAACTGGGATGATTACCTGGACCGACACATGAGGTGGTACGATGATGGCCAGAAGCACCGTCTTCGTCTCAGGCCTCGATGGACGGTGGAAGACATCGCAGAGCTGCAGAGGGATGACCCCGATGAACAGGCATACCAGTCCAGCATCAGAGACATGCACAATGGATTTAGGGAGTTTGCACCCCTCATCAACAGAGTGGTAAGTTTGAACCGACGGTCGTATTTAAAATATTTTATTCGTCGTCGTGACTGACTTATGCCATTGCAGTCCGGTGAGCTAAACAGATGCATCTTTGAAGCCTCAAATGCACTAGATGATCTTCCCGGGAGCGTATAATCGGACACCAGAGTCAGGGGGACGATGAAGGTACAATTTTAGCCTCCTCGGAACAGATGCATCTTGTTCACTTGTGAAAGAACATGCGGTGCCCCCATGTATGGTTTTGGCAATAGATGACAACCTCTATGGACTAATGGTTGCCTTGAGTTATATTTGAAGGGTTTGTCCATAGGCTTTTCTTGGAGTCCATTTGTTGGTTTCAAGGAGAGTTTGTGATGACCACGGTGCTATTAAGGAATTATCCAAAGATCAGTCATGTGAGTGTTGAGCTTATTGCAAGCATGTCTCGAAGAAGAAGATTGTGTGATCATTCATGTCTACCTTCAAGACATCATCCAAATGAAGAGAGTTGGAAAGATTCAAGGTTGATCAAGACTAAGTCAAGAGTGAATCAAGTTGATCAACTCACAAAGCATAGAAGATGTACCGAGAGGGATCAGGTGATCCCATGGTATGGTAACCATTGTCCATTGCACTTTGTGTACTAATCCATGGTCTATGTGAGAGTTCTATGTGGGGTTAGGTACGTGTCCATGGGCTTGCGTCAAGAGGCAGATATCATACAACCCATGGAAAGGATGACATCAAGTGGTGATCGTCATCAAGATTGTTGTGTGCAAGTTCAAGTGGAGCATCACGAAGAGATCAAGTGCTTGAATCTTGCCATCCATTGTGGTGTCAATGGACTTGTGAAGATGTGCCTAAGAGTGGCTCACCCGTAGTGGATTATGGGGGAGCAATCATCTAGTCTTCATCGAGCCAACGCAATCAAGAAAGGTGGTCCAACTTGAGGGAGTCAAGATCATCATCATCTAGCTCAAGTGGACTTCGTGCAACACAAAGGTTTGCCCTTTATAGGTTTTATATTTTACCGGTCTCATGGTGATAGTTTGGAGACCGGGTTATAGGATCGATAGCCGTACTATCAAGGGGGGCTCTCAAGTGAGTAGCTTGATCGTATCGTTCGTCGAGAGCTCAAACCATTGCATCCTTGCATCATGTTTCTTGTTTCTTGTTTGATTCTCTTTGTGAGTCTTAGAGCTTATGGTCATCTTGATGACAAACTTGAGTTCATCGAAAACGGAGTTTGCATGCGTCTTCTATGATGTTTTCGGTGTTGGAGGTTTTACCGGTCTTATCTGAGGAAGGGTTCTCACCATTTTCTTTTGGGCCTTTTCTCATTTGCTTATTATTGGTATTTCTTTCAAGATTGTGTTAGCCCTTGTCGCTAGCTTTCCAACAAACTTGGTTTCGTCGAATTCGGAGTCCATTTGCAGAAGTTATGGTAGTTTTGGTGTTCTGAAAAGGCTGCAGCGGTACTACCGCGGGTAGGAGCGGAAGTAATTTTTTACTACCTCTCTTGGGAGCGGGACTACCGCTTGGAGCAGTACTACCGCGGCTAATTCCGTGGCTACTTCCGCTCGGGACCAAAAACTCGTCACAAGTCCAGCGGTGGTAGGCACGGATGTAATTTTTTAGTACCGCTCGCAAGCAGTAGTACCGCTACCCTTAGCAGTAGTACCGCTACCCCTAGCGGTAGGACCGTGAGGTCAAGCGGTGCTACCGCTCCGACTGTTCTTCTGGCCTTTTTGCCTCCTCGCTGTTGTGTTTCGAAGGGGTACTACCGCCCTAGCGGTAGTACCGCTCCTTGGAGCGGTAGTACCACTCTGTGCGGGCTGTGAGCATAACGGTTGGATTTTTCCCCACCTATAAAAGGGGGTATTCTTCCCCATTGAACCTTATCCTTTGAGCTCGTGTTCTTCCCCCATTGTTGACCTTCTTCGAGCTTGCTAACTCTCAATCCCTCCATGGATTCTTGCTAGTTTTTGAGGGAAAAGAGAGAGGAGATCTAGATCCACGTTTCCACCAATCACTTTCTCCTCTAAGTGAGGGGAACCCCTTGGATCTAGATCTTGGAGTTCTTCGTGTTCTTCTTTCATTCTTCCTCTCATTTTCCTCCCTAGCATTAGTTGCTTTGGTGGGATTTGGGAGAGAAGTACTTGGGCACTCCGTGTGCCCTTGCCATTGCATTTGGTGCATCGGTTTGAGTTCGCCACGCGATACGTGGAAGTTACAAGTTGAGAAGCTTATTACTCTTGGGTGCTTGGTGCCCTTGAGCTTGTTCCTCTTGGGTGCTTGGGCGCCCTAGACGGTTGGTGGTGTTTGGAGCTCAATCATTGTGGTGTAAAGCTCCGGGCAAGCGTCGGGGTCTCCAATTAGGTTGTGGAGATCGCCCCGAGCAATTTGACGGGTACCGGTGACCGCCGCCAAGGGTTGCCAAAGTGTACGGGTTCGGTGACCGCCCCCAAGGGTCGCCATTTGTACGTGTTCAATGACCGCCCTCAAGGGTCCCTTAGTGGAATCACGGCATCTTGAATTGTGCGAGGGCATGAGGAGATTACGGTGGCCCTAGTGGCTTCTTGGGGAGCATTGTGCCTCCACACCGCTCCAAACGGAGATTAGCATCCGCAAGGGTGTGAACTTCGGGATACATCATCGTCTCCGCGTGCCTCGGTTATCTCTTACCCGAGCCCTTTACTTATGCACTTTACTTTGTGATAGCCATATTGTTCTTTGTCATATATCTTGCTACCACATAGTTGCTTATCTTGCTTAGCATAAGTTGTTGGTGCACATAGGTGAGCCTAGTTGTTGTAGGTTTTGTGCTTGACAAATTAACCGCTAGGTTTATTCCGCATTTGTTCAAGCCTCTACCGTAATTATTTTAAACGCCTATTCACCCCCCTCTAGGCGACATCCACGATCTTTCAATTGGTATCAGAGCCTCGTATCTCTTTGTTGGGCTTAACCGCCTAGAGAGTAAAGATATCGACTAGGGGATTAGGATTCTCTGACACTCTTAGTTTCGATGGCACAAATTTTGATGTTTGGGTAATTTGCATGCTTAACCTCTTTAGGGTCATGGACCCAAATTTAGAGCGAATTGTAGATATGGGTTTTCTCCTCCAAAGGATCCCCAAAGATTATCTTTAGAGGATGAGAAAAACTCTTATCTCAATGCTCAAGCTTCTAATGTGCTTTTCGATGCTTTGAGCAATGTAGTTATATTTCAACTCATGCCGTTCCGGGATGCTCATGAGTTATGGACAAAGCTTCAAGATAAATATGGTGTGTCCAAGATTTGTGGGGATGATTGTTCTCCCTCCACCTCCGGTCGTATTGTCTTCTCAACTTGTTCTACTTCACCTACATGTGGTTTGCCACAAGGTAATGATATGGTGAGTAGTGTTGGTCATTGCAATGATGATAGTATGCTTATTATGGATGATCCTTCATCACTATATTATTGCAATGCTTCATCTTTGGACTCTAGCACTTCGAGCACTCCAAATGTTTCACATGCTTGTGTTGATAGTCCTTGCATATCATCTACAAATTTCTTGACTAAATCTCATGATGATATGCTTGCTATGTCTTGTTGCCATGATAAAAATGCATGTATTTCCTCGAGTTGTTGTGCTAACAATGTAGAGGAAACCCAACACTCCATGGAACAAGATGTGGTCTTGAATGGTGCTTCAAGGGATCCTACATCATCATCTATTGCTTTTTGCCTTATGGCTAAGGCGTCAAAGGTATCTCCTACTTTGTACCCCAATATGTCTCTTGATGATGATGTTGATGCTAATGATGATGAGGATAATGATGAAGAGAATGATAATGTTTCCTCCTTAAAAACTAAGGGGGAAATGATTTTTAAAGCTCTTCATAAAAATAAAATTGCTCGTTCCAACTTCATGGAAATAATGTCCATTGCCATTGATGGCAAGAAATACATTGAGGAGTTGGAATCTCATCTAGAGGAGCATGAGGTCACCATTGAGAAAATGAAAGCTCATGGGCGTGATTACGCTAATGAGATTGCGGACCTCTCTCAAGCTCTTGAACTTGAACAAACCACCAAGGAATCTCTTGAGGAGACTTTTGCTCTAGAATTATCTAGAGTGAAGGAATCTAATGATAGAGCTCTTGAGGTGGCCAATGTTTTTGAAACTAAAAATGCTAAGCTTGAAGTTGCTCATGCTAGACTCCTTGAGGATTTTGAGCACCTCAAAAATGGCTCAAGGGTCATCAAGGGTGAGCTCATCAAACTCACCGAGTCTCATGCTCAACTTGAAGCTTCTTATTTAAAAGAGCTTGCGAAGTTGCCTTCTCCTCTTGTTCTTAATGATGATGCTTGTGCTACTAATTCTATTACTTGTGAAGCATCCATTTTGAAGGAGAATGTTGAGCTACAGGCTCAACTTGAGGTGCTATCTAGCAATTATAGGAAATTGGAAGAAAGTCATGAAAAGCTCTCAAGCTCTCATGATGATCTTCTAGTATCCCATAGTGTGCTAAAGATAGCTCATGAGGCCATGATTGCTAAGGTAACATCTAGTGGGCCTCATGTGGATACTAGCACTACTTCTAGTCAAAATAGTATATTGCCATGTGCTAGTCCTTGTAATTCATCTACTCACAATGTTGGTACATCTTGTGATGAATTGCTTTCCTTGCCTTGTTGCTCTAACGATGAAGCTTATACTTCCTCTAGTACTTGTGTTGAGACTAACCATGTAGAGGAAATCAAAGAGCTCAAGGCCCAAGTCACTTCTTTGAAGAAAGACTTGGAAAAGTGTCATGAAGGGAAATCCACACTCAACAATATCTTGAGTGTGCAAAAATCTCCCAATGACAAAGGTGGACTTGGATTCAACTCCAATAAGAAGAAGAAGTCCAAGATGAACAGAAAGAAGGGCCATGAACAAGTCAAGAATTCGGCCAACATTGTTTGCTTCAAGTGCCAAGTAGGAGGGCATCATGTTAGATCTTGCCCATTGAAGAAGAAGGCCATTAGTGTCAAGCAATAAGGGAAGAGGGCACAAGTTAAATCTCATGCTCAACCTCAAGTTGAAGAAATGCCACTTCCCAAGAAGACTCAAGCTAATGCTTCTCCTGTGGAAAAATCAAGTGAGAAGAAAGTGAAGAGTAGACGTTGCTACTTATGTCGTGAGAAAGGTCACGTCGCTTCTTCATGTACTAGTGGTAACTTATCCAACCCAATTATTATTGATGATATCTATTCTCTTGGGAAGGATAAGGTTGGCAATGTGTTTGCCAAGTTTGTTGGTACTCAAAGTGGTGTCAAGAAAAGAACCATTTGGGTAGCCAAGCCTATTGTGACTAACCTCTTAGGACCCAACTTGGTTGGGGACCAACAAGCTCAAACTTGATCAATAGGTGTTTTTGGAGGTCATTGGAGACTTGGCTACATTATGAAGAATTAAGGGGACTTCATTTTTCTTGTTGTCTCAAGCCAAGTCAATTGGGTTGTCAGGTTTCTATCTTATATCCAATGTGCCTCCTTGCGGTAACTTGTACTTAAATTGTTTACATTGAAAGTTACTTGCCCCTTTGCATGTTTTGGTTTTGTTCCTTGCATGTGTTTGTATATGTTGTGCTTCCAACTTGCTTATCTTGAGCAATCAAGTATGTGTGTGTTGGTTTGCACATCATGTACATGTGCGTCGTGCGTTGAGCCTTTTTGCTTCTTGTTTATCCTAGTTGGATCTTGTGAGAGATCAATGGAACATTCCATTTTGGGGGAGTGATGTGCTTTGTGCACCTCACAATCCTATAAATGTGTGTACATGAGGAATACCATCTAGTATTGATATTACAAGATTATCTAGTCGCTAGGTGGTATATCTCTCATGAGAAATTCGAATTCTAAAAGTTCCATTGATTATTTCGTGTTGGATCCTCTTATTGCCTCTTGTTAAGTTCTTCTTGGCATCACATTATGGGGGAGTAATATGCTATGTGCATATTACAAGCCTAGAAAATTGTACATTTGAGATATTGTCTCCTAGAATTGATATTGTAAATTATATTGTTCCTAGGTGACATGTTAGCTCTACAAGTGGCAATTTGCTTGTGTTTGTTGTGAAGATGATGTTGGATATCCCTGTTATCTACCAGCGGGAATTATTTCCAAATACTTCTTGTCTTTTGACAATTGATAGTCACTTATGTGTGGTAGAATTTATTGATCATCTTTACATTGGCTTTTGTTTTTATTTGCCTTTTCTCTGGCCGAGGTTTGTGTCAACTTCCGTTGTCTTCCATACCACTTGTGGATCTTGTTAATTTCTTGTTCTTGTCTAGTGTTTTCTAGATATAGTGAAAGTGGTGATCCCACCTTGTGCATTTTGTATTAAAAAGCAAATTCTCTATAGTGCACAACTCGTGGGGGAGCTATCCTATTTTCTTTAGAACACTCTTCTTGTGATCCTTATCAAGTGTGTGTTGGTGGAAGGCAAGCCGTTTTCTTTTGGTACCTTGTGCCATCATGAAACTTTGTTGAGAGCTTGGTTTGTTTGGAACCATCCTCTCCTTGGGAGTTTGACATCTTTAATTTAGTGTGTATCAATGGATATCTCATTCCTTGATGTATCTTTAATGATATCTTCCAAGTGACGATTTCTCCATTTGGTATCCTTTTCACTTGGCATTTCTTTGTCTTTTGGTTTCGGGTTTTGAAAGTCTTGAGCATGCATGTTTACTTCATGTATTTTATTTGGCTTGCTTTCTTTCTTTAACTCAATATATAGGGGAAACTCCACCTAGTCTCAATTTGGATGAGATGTGCATGAAATTCATTTCCATATCTATATGCACATATTTATGTGGAGTTTGTCCTATATATTGGTGTTTCTAACTATTTGGTCCCGATGAGTTTGGGTACCATTTAGTTTGTGTTGTTCTTCTAGGAACATTTGGAGATGCATTGGATGCTCGGCTCACTCACAAGGAAGGTGTTGTCACCATGTGCATATTGGAGTCAAGCTAGGATGATCAATGAACTACTAACTACCTTCAATTGGTATCTACTACATCCTTCCAATGATATCTCGGTAACAAGTATCTATTCATGCTTTCCCCTCTTGCATTCAACCTTGTGTAGGTTGTATCTTGGCATGATATTCATTTCATATCTTGTGATACTTGTTTCCTTTCTCAAAGCATCCCAACGATGATCTCTTGCTGCTAGTTGTGATGCCTTTGATGGATGTGTGTTTGGACTTCATTTATATACAATAAGACCATATCTAGCCAAGTGCTATGCTTTCAAGCAAATATCTTATTGGTATATTTATGACTTCCTTGTGGATATCCTGTTCCTTCGTGTTGTAACTATTTCGGGTGTACATCCTTCTTTGTAGAAATATATATCATCATGATTTCGTCTACATAGAACCTTATACACTTGAGAGAAGATACATCTCTAGTTGATATCCTTTATTTCATGTCCACCTTGTCTTTCTTATGTTTTTTCTTTGGTGGCTCCGTGAAAGCTTTTGCCTTGAGTGCGTGTCCTCTATCGTTGCATCTTGTTGCACTCTTGTGTGGTGAAGATTATTTTCCTCTTGCTTATCTTTACGAGGCTTTTGCCATCTTAATTGGTATCCCTCGTCTTGATGAGCCTCTCATCGTCTATCTTCACCACGGGTTGTCACATGCATAGGTTCTCTTTTGCTTATTGGTAAGCTTGTGAACCCATTTGCTGTTGTGTGTGGGAATGATAGGCCTTGCACCGTATGCCTCATTCTTTCAAGACTATGTTGATGCTTAATGCTCATCCTAATTTTAGTCTTCTCAAGTGCTTCGCCATGACTCACACACATCATTTTGGTTGAGCCTATTCTTAAGTTTCCTCTTTTACATGTTGCTCAACCATGTGCTTGTTACAAGCGCTAGGCTTTGTTTCCTATATGCTCACTTGCACTGGATGTGAGTTTCTATTGATTTTGGGGGAGCTATGATCCTATTTTGTGCACTTTGTATCCAAATACAAATATTCTTATGTGTGCACAAATCATGGGGAGCTTCTCTAGCTTATTTAGAACACTCCTTTGCTCATATCATAATATCCTTCATTCATGTGGCTCGTAGGATCTTTGGTCTAGTTGGTTCAATTGATATCATTTGATTGCTTGCTTCAATTGGTATCTTTTGATTGCTCGATTGCTTGTTTCTCTCTTTGTTATGTCTTTGTGGCATATCATTCTTTTGCAATCTTTGGGCCTCAATATAGTTTGTCTTCCTCCAAGTATTTACCATTGGATATGTGTATTGCATTCCACTCTCTTTTTGAGAGATACACAATTTATGGAGGAACACTCTTTATACTGGCCTTCTAAGCTTTTCACCCATTTTGGAAATCGATGCCAATGGGGGAGGAGTTTCAGAGAGTTTTGTGGAGAAATCTTCTGAGTTTTCTCCTTGCTCTGGTTTTGGTTCCTAAGCATTTGCATCTCATTCTCATGCATCATTGGTTGTTGCATTGCATGGTGATGCATAATTCCTTGTATAAACTCTCTTGAAAGTGATTGTCATCAATTACCAAAATGGGGGAGATTGAAAGAACATGCGGTGCCCCCATGTATGGTTTTGGCAATTGATGACAATCTCTATGGACTAATGGTTGCCTTGAGTTATATTTGAATGGTTTGTCCATAGGCTTTTCTTGGAGTCCATTTGTTGGTTTCAAGGAGAGTTTGTGATGACCACGGTGCTATTAAGGAATTATCCAAAGATCGGTCATGTGAGTGTTGAGCTTATTGCAAGCATGTCTTGAAGAAGAAGATTGTGTGATCATTCATGTCTACCTTCAAGACATCATCCAAATGAAGAGAGTTGGAAAGATTCAAGGTTGATCAAGACTAAGTCAAGAGTGAATCAAGTTGATCAACTCACAAAGCATAGAAGATGTACCGAGAGGGATCAGGTGATCCCATGGTATGGTAAGCATTGTCCATTGCACTTTGTGTACTAATCCATGGTCTATGTGAGAGTTCTATGTGGGGTTAGGTACGTGTCCATGGGCTTGCGTCAAGAGGCAGATATCATACAACCCATGGAAAGGATGACATCAAGTGGTGATCGTCATCAAGATTGCTGTGTGCAAGTTCAAGTGGAGCATCACGAAGAGATCAAGTGCTTGAATCTTGCCATCCATTGTGGTGTCAATGGACTTGTGAAGATGTGCCTAAGAGTGGCTCACCCGTAGTGGATTATGGGGGAGCAATCATCTAGTCTTCATCGAGCCAACGCAATCAAGAAAGGTGGTCCAACTTGAGGGAGTCAAGATCGTCATCATCTAGCTCAAGTGGACTTCGTGCAACGCAAAGGTTTTCCCTTGATAGGTTTTATATTTTACCGGTCTCATGGTGATAGTTTGGAGACCGGGTTATAGGATCGATAGCCGTACTATCAAGGGGGGCTCTCAAGTGAGTAGCTTGATTGTATCGTTCGTCGAGAGCTCAAACCATTGCATCCTTGCATCATGTTTCTTGTTTCTTGTTTGATTCTCTTTGTGAGTCTTAGAGCTTATGGTCATCTTGATGACAAACTTGAGTTCATCGAAAACGGAGTTTGCATGCGTCTTCTATGATGTTTTCGGTGTTGGAGGTTTTACCGGTCTTATCCGAGGAAGGGTTCTCACCATTTTCTTTTGGGCCTTTTCTCATTTGCTTATTATCGGTATTTCTTTCAAGATTGTGTTAGCCCTTGTCGCTAGCTTTCCAACAAACTTGGTTTCGTCGAATTCGGAGTCCGTTTGCAGAAGTTATGGTAGTTTTGGTGTTCTGAAAAGGCTGCAGCGGTACTACCGCGGGTAGGAGCGGAAGTAATTTTTTACTACCGCTCTTGGGAGCGGTACTACTGCTTGGAGCAGTACTACCGCGGCTAATTCCGTGGCTACTTCCGCTCGGGACCAAAAACTCGTCACAAGTCCAGCGGTGGTAGGCACGGATGTAATTTTTTAGTACCGCTCGCAAGCAGTAGTACCGCTACCCTTAGCAGTAGTACCGCTACCCCTAGCGGTAGTACCATGAGGTCAAGCGGTACTACGGCTCCGACGGTTCTGCTAACCTTTTTGCCTCCTCGCTGTTGTGTTTCGAAGGGGTACTACCGCCCTAGCGGTAGTACCGCTCCTTGGAGCGGTAGTACCGCTCTGTGCGGGCTGTGAGCATAACGGTTGGATTTTTCCCCACCTATAAACGGGGGTCTTCTTCCCCATTGAACCTTATCCTTTGAGCTCGTGTTCTTCCCCCATTGTTGACCTTTCCAAGCTTGCTAACTCTCAATCCCTCATGTATTCTTGCTAGTTTTTGAGGGAAAAGAGAGAGGAGATCTAGATCCACGTTTCCACCAATCACTTTCTCCTCTAAGTGAGGGGAACCCCTTGGATCTAGATCTTGGAGTTCTTCGTGTTCTTCTTTCGTTCTTCCTCTCATTTTCCTCCCTAGCATTAGTTGCTTTGGTGGGATTTGGGAGAGAAGGACTTGGGCACTCCGTGTGCCCTTGCCATTGCATTTGGTGCATCGGTTTGAGTTCGCCACGCGATACGTGGAAGTTACAAGTTGAGAAGCTTATTACTCTTGGGTGCTTGGTGCCCTTGAGCTTGTTCCTCTTGGGTGCTTGGGCGCCCTAGACGGTTGGTGGTGTTCGGAGCTCAATCATTGTGGTGTAAAGCTCTGGGCAAGCGTCGGGGTCTTCAATTAGGTTGTGGAGATCGCCCCGAGCAATTTGACGGGTACCGGTGACCGCCCCCAAGGGTTGCCAAAGTGTACGGGTTCGGTGACCGCCCCCAAGGGTCGCCATTTGTACGAGTTCAGTGACCGCCCTCAAGGGTCCCTTAGTGGAATCAAGGCATCTTGCATTGTGCGAGGGCGTGAGGAGATTACGGTGGCCCTAGTGGCTTCTTGGGGAGCATTGTGCCTCCACACCGCTCCAAATGGAGATTAGCATCCGCAAGGGTGTGAACTTCGGGATACATCATCGTCTTCGCGTGCCTCGGTTATCTCTTACCTGAGCCCTTTACTTATGCACTTTACTTTGTGATAGCCATATTGTTCTTTGTCATATATCTTGCTATCACATAGTTGCTTATCTTGCTTAGCATAAGTTGTTGGTGCACATAGGTGAGCCTAGTTGTTGTAGGTTTTGTGCTTGACAAATTAACCGCCAGGTTTATTCCGCATTTGTTCAAGCCTCTGCCGTAATTATTTGAAACGCCTATTCACCCCCCCTCTAGGCGACATCCACGATCTTTCAACTTGCAATCAGTCGTTCTGATACTTATTATGACCTTGCTTCATTGTGAGTGCAGAAGTACGTGCAGCGTTGTCGCAAGCTGGTAGGCTGCTTGGGTGTGCTGGAGCTGGGTCAGTTGAAGCTTATCAGCCTGTAGCCACACAGGGTCTCATCGGCTCATTGAGCCATGCTCCCTCGTCATCTAGGTTGGTTGGGGAGGAGGAGGACGAGGCCACATATGAAGAAGGGGAGGAGGAGGATGAGAGCAACGGGGAGGAGGAGTACGATGAAGATTATGGACCTCCACCAACTCAAACATCTCAAGCATCTCAGCTGCGAAGAAGAGGAATCCGAAGAAGAAGGATTTGCTGAGTCCGGACCCTTTCCAGAGATCGGTTCCTCGACGGCCCATGAAGAAGACCGAAGAGACTCGTTCAAAGAGTAACGAGGACCGTACCTCCAACAGGGGAAGGAGCAACTGATTATGCTCTTCGATACTTGGCTCTTTTAGTTTGGTTGAACTTGTCTAGTGGTTATGAAACTACGTGGAACTATGTGTTTGCTATTTGTGGATCTATGTGTTTGCTACTACGTGAAACTCCGTTGAAGTTCGTTTGAAATGTTATATGCACAAGTTATCTAATGTTGATCTATGTGATGCCCAAGTTTAATTGTTTAAAATCTATGATTGCTGTCATATTTGTAAAACTTGATGTATATTGCTCTCATATTGCATTCGAAAACAAACAACCAAATGAACTAGAAACAACAAAACACAGGACCCTACCGCCAAGGACCATGGCGGTAGGTTCACACAGCCTACCGCCAGCCCCCTTAGCGGTAGGGCGCACCTACCGCCAGGGCCCTTCCATTCTTTGCTACAGAAACATTACACTGGAAAACACAGGACCCTACCGTCATGGGCCCTGGCGGTAGGGTCGCACAGCCTACCTCCAGGACCCATGGCGGTAGGGTGCACCTACCGCCAGGTCCACTGCACATTTCGTTACAGAAGGTTTGTGCGGCAAAACCTTGCTACACCCTACCGCCAGGTGCTCTGGCGGTAGGTTTAGACAGCCTACCGCCAGTCCTCCTGGCGGTAGGTACTTATCCACGTCAGCGCAGTCAAACGGCCGCCGTCCCCCTCCGTCGCACCCTACCGCCATGGGACGTGGCGGTAGGCTGTCTAACCCTTCCGCCGTTGGCCCTGGCAGTAGCAAAAGGGTCAAATCCCGAATTTTTTTGTAACCGAAGTCAGATCTTGAAATTCTTACCAAAAAGGGTCAAAACACGAAATTGGGCCCCGCCGTGTGCAAGAACCGCGCACCTGCTGTTTTCCTTGGTAAAGCAGAGACCGTGTGCAGTCAGTGGTGTGCAGTGGACGGCTGCAGAGGTGCAGATCCAATGAACCGGGCTGCTTATCACACGCGTCTCCCACGGAACCAGTTTGAGGCTGCAGGGGTGCAGATTCAATGAACCGGGCTGCTTATCACACGCGTCTCCTTCGGAACCAGTTTGAGGTTCAGTATCATATTTCTAGTGATTGCTGAATCTGCTGGGAGTTCTGAAAGTTCTACTGCAAGATGGTCGACAGATCTTCTACAGAGTGGCGACTTCACTTTCAGAACTTCCACCGAAACTCATTTCAGACCTTGCCACCATGGAGATTAATGAAAATGCAGAGGCCGGAGCAAACCCTTTTTTTGAAAAAAATGGAGATTAATGAAAATATTACAGCAGAGGTGTCTGTTACTCCACATATTTCAGATAATGAACCACACATATATACGAGCACTAATCAGGTATACAAGGTAAACAGGGTGAAGTAGATTGACCAAGACAAACTGATTTTACTTTTATTGATAAGAGAAACTTCCCATGCACACGAGTATACAGAGATCGTACACTACAGCATACACAAAGTGAGAAGAGACGTCTCTTCTGAGTTCCAACACTATGACGCTTACATATAACTTACACTAAATACTCTTCTAATGAGCTCCAACACTCATGACGCTTACATATAACTTATACTATTACATACACAGAAATAAAGCAGCGTGTCCTCTTCAATCGCAGCATTGAAGAATGACCATATATAACTTACTACTAACACATATGATGATCACTACATATATCACTAACTAAAGTGTTTCTGTTCGACGTGGCCTATGAAGAAAAAAGAGCGCTCCGATGGACAAGTACAAGCGGGAAAATTCGTGCCGTGGTATGTACACCTACACCTCTGACATCAAGCTGCTGAACGACTCCGACAGATTGACGGCGACACTTGCCAAATTCATGCCCCGGCAGCGCGACCGTGCAACCCTGTGTTGCTTGGGCGCCCCGGGGCCATCATCTTCCTCCTCGCCGTCCGTGGAGGCCTTCGACGGCGTCGCGAAGGCGAAATGCAGCTCCTTAGCAACCACTGTCTGCACAGATCAAATTGAGGAGAACAATGTCAGTCTACGTGGGCAACCAATTTCACTGCAGGGTTTGGGTTTAGCAGAGAGGGGTCGGCAGTGCTTACTGCTTCGCTGACTGGCTTCGACACCAGGAGGAGCTGCCTCAGGTCGCTGTGGTTCACCTTGCACAGGACTTTAACCTGAAATATTTCGCCAAATTGGGATAAGCAACACATCTAGAGCAAGAACGGATTTCAAAGGGAACACTAGGGCGCAGTAATTACCAAGACATCTTGAGGCAGCGATTCAAGAAGGCAGATGGTGTCATCCATGTGGAACCTAATGCTGCGCTGCTTGCGCAGAGTCCGCACCGGGGAGTGCGGGCCTGAGGGGCTTGGAGCCGGAGAAACAGCGACCCTCTTCCTCCCCAGGATCCTTGTGCTGCCGCTGCTTGGGAAGCTCAAGCTGGTGGCGAGAGACCCCTTCGGCATAGTCTGTCCAATTGCCATTTCCCCTTCGGCTTGTTGAACTCTACTGCTGCAGTTGCCTATCTGATGTGAGATCTGCACAGAATTATTAAGAAGAAATGGTTAATTCGGCAGCAAATAAATTAAATTCAAGACCGAGGAAAGAAAACTCCCTATCAGAGAAGTACTTTGCAACAGTAATTCAACTATTAAACGCATTTTTGTGGGAAACATCTAAAACACCCAGCAGCCATTTTTGTGGGAAACATCTAAAACACCCGACCTCGAAACAGGAAAGGAAACGAGATCCCATGATCGGGGTTGAGAAGAAGCAAAGCGAGCGAATGTAATCGATCTCACACACCTTTCTCCCTTGGGTCTCGGCTGAAGCCCCCTCCTCCTTCCTATCCCTCACTCCGGCCGGAGTCGAAGTACGCTTCCCTAATCCGATTGGGCTTGGGCTTGGCTGATGAAGAAACCTCGGCTGAAGTCTAAGCGAACCTACCTGCTAAGTTATGGTGTTGGGAGGACCTGACGAGGTAAATGTGGGAACAGCTTGACCTCCCCCCCTGGCTGAATTTATACTCGGGAGGGAACCTGCCTCGAAAACTCTTCCAGCAGGGGTGTTTCCAGAAAATTGTAGGGACCGCCTGGAATCCAAAGCTGGGAGGTCGTGCTCGCGCAGGAGATCTTTTCGGCTCACGCCCTGGCGGCCGCGGCACCCAGAATGTATCGCTGAGAGGTGGGACAGGAAACAATATGGTCCACCGGTCGGTGGGCGTGGGCGTTCGTGCGTATGGGTGTGGACGGTGGGAATTTGTGGAAATATTCTTTCGAAATCGGGGTGGGTTGGCGCCCAACCGCGTGGGTGGCTTGAACGCGTGGATCGGACGGCGGGGACGCGGCCTTACGCGTGGCGGATCGGGGTACGTGGCGCGATCGCGTCGATCTGAAAACTAGCCGTTGGAGGGGGTGGGGGTGTGGCTGGGGTTGGTGACGTGGTGGCTGAGATCGGTATTGGCCGCTAGGAAGTCGGCGCAGGTCGGTCGGGGAGGGAGCTACTTTATTGGGGGTTGTTTTTCTCGTTTTGATTGCTTCTGAAATCAAATCAGTGGGAAAGGGGATTAGGGCATGTACAATGCATAGCCTCAAGGTGATGCCTCGCATGCCACATAGGATCGGATATGACGTAAAGTAGGTTCGGATAGGGAAGCGGGATCTTCTCCAGGAGGCGGGTGCTTGAAGAAAAAAAATGTGATCCGGTGACAAAAGCTGAAAAGGTTGAAGCGAAAAGTAGATATGCATGTGTACTAAAGTCTTTATTTTTTATTTCTTAATGAGGCCCACTAATGATAGCTTGCATTGGAAAAATAAATAAATGTAGGTGCCTTAAATTACTTTTTGTCATGGGGCATATGTATCCATATACCACCATTGTACATGCCCTTAACACGAACCTTGGGGGGCAAGCAAAACATGATTTGCATCTTGCCGCTTGCAAGACATTCGTCCTGTTGTTTCCTCGTGATTTGAGCTTTTTCTTTACCCACCATGAGCAATTAGTCGCTATGTAAATAGGGCTCCCATAAATTTGCTACTAGTAATATTTTACTTAGGCATATGCTAACTAATTCTCCCGGCAAAAAAAAAAAGGTACGTAACAAATTATTTGCACGTATTCATTTAGTAAGAGACTCTTGTTTAAAGTCCGCCACGTATCTTCAGGAGATGCATTTTATTCTTTTTCAACAGGTAAATAACTCGAAAGAATATTGTTACAAGCAAAATGCCACTTCCCAAGAGTAAAGAAAACCATGGCTGTGGATGGTACAGAGACGATGCTGGCATGCCTGAAGCCTGACACTTGATGCGCATTGGATTCTTCTGTGGAGCTTAGAAATAATCTTAGTTTTGTGGCGATGCTACTTACTACTCCCTCCGTTTCTAAGTACTTGTCTTTCTAGTCATTTCAACAAGTGACTACATACAGAGCAAAATGAGTGAATCTACATTCTAAAATATGTCTACATACATCCGTATGTAGTCATTTAAAATGTCTAGAAAGACAAATATTTAGGAACGGAGGGAGTACTACCTTCATCTCATTTCCCCCCTAGAATTCAATACCTTTTTTATGGGCACATACCAAGCGGTACCGCCACAAACCAGTTCTTTGTACCATTATAGTTTCTACAAGATTTGAACTGGCGAAAGCGTTGCTCTGCTTGTGTATATTTTTTGACGTCGCGTTTGAACGCAGGGGACGGGGTCCAAGTGGAACCACCCCAAACTTCGTGTCTCATGTATGAAGTGGGTTTGACCAACCACCCTTCGTGCGCAGCGGCTGCTGCAAAGTATAGTAGGCTCCTGCTCATGGTAGCGCATCGCAACGCCGGTTGCGGGTTGATTCAGTCCCCACTGCGTCCAATGACCCAACTCCGTCTGCGTCCAGGATTTCGCCGAGCCTTCCCTGGCGGTATTTTGTTGTCCCGGCCGGAGGCGTGTTGAGTATAACGTTTATTAGAAAAGACGAGATAGACTAGGATTTGTTCTGACTTGTCTTGTACTCCAAGTGGATGATTGTATTCCTATATATATGTTCATGAGGCTCAAGCAATACAACGAAAAACTATTCCTTCAAATCCCTCTCTCCCTTCTAACATGGTATCTATCGCAAGTCGATCCTAAACCCTAGCTGCCGCCGCTTCCGCACCCGCGCGCGCCGCCCCCGGGGCTGTCTGCCTCCATGACTGCCGCCGGGGGCCGCGCCGCCCGTAACTAGGGTTCGTCCGCCGGCCGTGTTGGCCGGCTGCCCTAGAGTCTTTTTCCCGATCCTTTGATCCGGATTTTTCTCTCTCTCGCCGGTCGCTTTGATCGGCGTCTACTTTTTGGTTTTCCGGTCTATGTGATCCGGTTTGCGTCGCCCACCGCCGCCGTCGACCCCGTGCACCTCTACTCCAACACCGGCGCGATTGGCCGGCTTCTTCATCGACCCGGCAGCCTCGCGCGTCGTCCGCGCGTCTGCCCGTCGGTCGCCCCGACTCGGCGGCCTCGCGCGTCGTCCGCGCGTCGGCCCGCCGGTCGCCCCGACCCGGCGACCTCGCGTCATGCGGCGGCCCTTCACCGCCGCCGTTCGCGCGACGGCCCGCCCGTCGATCTACGCCGGCCGTCACCGCCTGCTTCGACCGGGACTCCTGCATCACCCCGACCCGGCGGCCTCGCGCCATGCGGCGGCAATCATAACCGCCCTGCCGCCCGCCGCCCCCGGCTTCATCTCGGACTCCGTCGCCACCACGCCTTCACCGAGCGGCGTCACCGACCTCGCGCGCGATCGGCTTGATCACCCGCTCGTCGCGGCGATCCGCCTCATCTACGCCGCGCGACTTACCTGGCCCGTCGGTTACGCGCGCCTCCGCAGGTCCCGTGAAGATCGTCCCCGAGTTCAGCGCGTCTCTTCACCGATCGAGCATCGGGCTGCCGCTGCGTCGCCCCATCGGGCCGCAGCACCGCCGCCCCGTGGTTCTTCTCCCGGCTGCACCGACCCGCGTCACCGCTGCGTCGCCCCTTCGGGCCGTAGTGCCGCGGCCCGCGGTCTCCCGCCGCACCGAGGGCGTCCGCTCTAGGCCGTCCCGTGGCTGCATTGACCCTCACGCCGCCGCTGCGTCGCCCCGTCGGGCCGTAGCGAGCGTGGCACGCGGTCCACAGCGCCGTCCCGAGGCCGTCCCCGCGGTTGCACCGACTCGCGAACCGCCGTTGTGTCGCCCCTTT
This sequence comes from Triticum dicoccoides, assembly GCF_002162155.2. Taxonomy (NCBI): domain Eukaryota; kingdom Viridiplantae; phylum Streptophyta; class Magnoliopsida; order Poales; family Poaceae; genus Triticum; species Triticum dicoccoides. Next base: position 245,442,821 of record NC_041383.1, on the reverse strand, counting down.
GGGCCGCAACATCGCGGCCCGCGGTCCCCGCCGCCGCCCAGAGGTCTTCCCGCCGTCGCCCCGACCCGCCTACCCCCACTGCGTCGCCCCTTCGGGCCGTAGCGCCGCGGCCCGCGGTCCACTCCACCGTTCCCGCGCGTCGACCTCCCGTGGTATGCGCCGCGCCGTCTCCCTTGGCGTGGGAACGCCACCGTCCGCGCCGGTCTTCGTCACGTTGACAGGGTTCTTCGCCTACTTCGAGCACCGCCGCCGCACACCTAATCTAGCCGCCGCCGCTGCCGTCAGGCTGCCGCCGCTGCTCTTCTTTGGCCGCCGCCGCCGCTACCTCCGTAGCCGCCGCCGCTGCCGCCCGTCCACCCCTTCGTCTTCGTCCAAGCACCAGCCCGTCGTCAGCGTCGCTGTCATCTACCTCGACCACTTTGTCTACTCCGACCACCGTTGGTGACATCGGCCCCGCGCCGATGGACGCCGCAATTGTCGTCGAGTTCTTCTCTGCTGGCCCTCCGACTTCTTTGACATGGCGTACAACTCGTGCAGGTCCTAGTCTCCGCATGCCTGGTGCTGGCAACACCGCCGCGTGCCTTCGTCCACGACGTGTCCCCAGGCCCGGCAAGCCTGGTGCGGCGCTTCGTCAACTTCGTCTTCGTCCGTCTACGCATGCCTGGTGCTGGCAACACCGGTGCGTGCCTTCGTCTATGATGTGTCCCCGGGCTTGGCAAACCCGTCGCCACGCGTCGTCAACAACATCTCCTCTCTGGCGCACCACTACTTCGACACCACTGCGCCCATGCTAACTCGGTGCCCCTTGCGCCCGCGGCTCCATGACGACTTCCTCGACACTGGCCACCCCGACTCGACATCGACCACGGCATTCTTCGCACGGCTACCTCGACCACGGCTCCACCACACACGCTCTCGGCTACATCGACAAACGGCACAAAGGGCTACCGCCTTGCTTGAGAAACCTCGTCGGTTGCCACTCCAGCCACGACTCCGCGATGCGTCGACCGTTACGACTGTGGGGGGGTGTCCGTCGGCTTACCTTCGGATTCTTCTCCAGTCTCACCGTGTCGCTACCGTTGTGACTGCGGGGGGATGTTGAGTATAACGTTTATTAGGAAAGACGAGATAGACTAGGATTTGTTCTGGCTTGTCTTGTACTCCAAGTGGATGATTGTATTCCTATATATATGTCCATGAGGCTCAAGCAATACAACGAAAACCTATTCCTCCAAATCCCTCTCTCCCTTCTAACAAGGCGCCTGGCGCACCAATACGGCCCATGCCTTCCCGGTGGTTACCACGTGGTGGCTTTCCGGCCATGCTTTTTTCCTCCACGAGCGGAGCAAGCGTACCACATCCACCCATTGGCCGCCGCCGCGTAGCGCCGTAGCTTTGGTTCAGCTTGTTTGGGTTCTCGCGGTCGCAGATAAAAGGGCTGTTTGGTTCTAGGCCTAGCATTGCCATACTTTGCCATACATTTTTGCCAAGCTTGCCTAAGGTTAGTTCATCAAAATGAAAGCCACAAGTTGGCAAGCCTAAGGGAATCTTGCCACACTTTTTGTGTGTATGTCATGTGGGATCCAAGTGTGGCTTGCCAAAGGTGTGGCTAGAACCAAACACTTGCCTAAGTTGGTCAAACTTGCCTAACCTTAGGTGTGGCAATCTTTGGCAAAGTTAGTCACAAACCAAAAAGCCCCAAAGATTTTACTCGTGGAGGAGACATGCCGGTCAGCGAGAATGTTGGCGTGCAGGCCCACCTCCGTGTCCACAATTGCAGCAGGCGCATGGGATGCGCAGGGTCGAGAGGAGTCCAGATCTGTCCTTGCCGAGCTCGACCCGCTTCTGGTTTTCACACACTCGCTTTATTTTTATTTCTTTTTGTAATTCAACACACCCGCTTTGTGTCAATGGCCAGGCAAGGACTCTATAGGTGTGTGTATGTGTTTTTTTGCGATCTATTCATTTTCAATCATGGCAGTACAACGAATATCAGAAATAATAGAAATTACATTCAGATCCATAGACCACCTAGCGACGACTACAAGTACTGAAGCGAACTGTCAGCAACGGTGAACCAGCGACGCACCAAGATGAAGATCATTCAAACACTCGGCCCACGCACAAGCTTCGACTACCCGCTCGGTTTGCAGGCCCTGAATGGGCCTTGGGTCTTGTAACTCCTTAAATACTCTCCTACCTACTCTGGACAGGTCGGACGGTGGCAAACGGCGAGTTGGCCGCTAGGCTGGCAGTGTAGCGTGTGTGTTCTTCCTCCTTCACCAATTCCCCTTCTGGCTGTACGAACTCGAGATTAATCCAATTCCATGGAGTGAGATAGAGGAAGTAGCTGACACGAACCAAAGGCACGCCGCCGTCATCGCCCAGGACTCTATGGGTGTGTTTGGATTATACCTGGCCATGGGATACTCGGTTTGACCGGCCCGACCCGACCCGACCCGGCCCGGTCTTGCTCGTGGGTCGGGTCTGGGCCTAAGTTTTAAGCCCAAAGGACATAGTGGGTTGTGCCTGGGCTTGCCATATTTGCGTTTTTGTGAAGAGACCTGGCGTGAGGCCTAGCGGGCTTTTGCAATGACGGGTCGGGCTGGGCCCGGGTCTAGGTTTTCTGCTTCGGGCTTTGTTAGGCCTGTCTCGAAGCCTGACCCGACCCGACCCGACGGATGGCTAGGTATAGTTTGGATGATTGCCTCCCAATGCTCCACTACCAATTTTAGTTTATCTTTTTAGCATATATATGTTGGCCTATATATGTTAACCAATTTATTAGCAAGCAAAATCTACATCAATTTTTGGCTACAAGACTTTTTGGCATGGTAACCTACCTTCTAGGTGCCGCTATGCACGCATATCAATCTGTGGTTGAATAGTTAGGAGGGTAGTGGTATCCTCAGAGTATCAGAGTTCATGTTCTAGACCTGATAGTGGGAGGAGACGTCCCTGTCGAGTGCGAAGGCGTCTGTGACGACTTCATTAATCTCAACTTGATGTGTCGGTTCAGTCTTTCAGAGGTGCTCGTATGGGTAGGGTGTGTGTGTGTTCATAGGGGTGAGTGTATGTGCATATGTATGAGTACCTCTGTCTGTACTTGATGACCCACAAGTATAGGGGATCAATCGTAGTTCTTTCGACAAGTAAGAGTGTCGAACCCAACGAGGAGTAGAACGAAATGATAAGCGATATTCAGCAAGGTATTCTCTGCAAGTACTGAAAGTAGCGGTGATAGATAGTTTTGTAGCAAGATAATTCGGAACAAGTAACAAGTAGCAATAGTGACAAAGGTGCAGCAAAGTGGCCCAACCCTTTTATATCAAAGGGCAAGCCGAAAGTTCTCTTATATAAAGCAAAGTGATCTCGAGGACACATGAGATTTATCGTTTAGTCACTTTCATCGTGTTTAGTTGATTCGCGTTCGCTACTTTGATAATTTGATATGTGGGTGGACCGGTGCTTGGGGTGATGTTCTTACTTGAACAAGCAACCCACTTATGATTAGTCCCCTCTCGCAAGCATCTGCAACTACGAAAGAAGAATTAAGATAAATCTAACCATAGCATGAAACATATGGATCCAAATCTGCCCCTTACGGAATAACGCATAAAGTAGGGTTTAACCTTCTTGTCACTCTAGCAACCCATCATCTACTTATTACTCCATAATGCCTCCCCTTAGGCCCAAATATGGTAAAGTGTCATGTAGTCGATGTTCACATGACACCTCTAAAGGAAGCAACAACATACATATCATCAAAATATCGAACGAATACCACTTCACATGATTACTTATAACAAGACTTCTCCCATGTCCTCAAGAACAAAAGTAACTACTCACAAATCATATTCATGTTCAAGATCAGAAGTGTAATGAATATGCTTGAGGATCTAAACATTTAGTCTTCCACCAAATAAATCAACTAGCATCAACTACTAGATGTAATCAACACTACTAGCAACTCACATATACCAATCTAAGGTCTTGGTATTAAGATCGAATACAAGAGATGAACTAGGGTTTAAGATGAGATGGTGTTAGTGAAGATGTTGATGAAGATTTGTCCTCCCACCATGAGAGATCGATGGTGATGTCGATGGCTTTGATTTCCCTCCCCCAGAGGGAAGTTTCCCCGGAGGAATCGGTCCGCCGGAGAGAGAAAGTGTTACTGCCCAGGTTCCGCCTCGAGACGGCGATGCTTCATCTGGAAAGTCTTCTTTTGATACTTTTTATCTAGGGAAAATTACTTCATATAGTAGAAGATGGGCACCGGAGGCCTGCCAGGGGGCCCACAAGCTCATAGGGCGCACCCAGGGGGTAGTGCACCCCCTGAGCTTGTCGCTCCCTAGTGGCCCCCTCTTGACATTTCTTTCGCCAATATTTTTTATATATTCTAAAACTATTATCCGTAAATTTTGAGGTCGTTTGGAGTTGTGTAGAATAACTATCTCTGTTGTAGCCTTTTCCGGTCCAGAATTCCAGTTGCCGGCAATCTCTCTCTTCATGTGAAGCTTGCAAAATAAGAGAGAGAAGGCATTAGAATTGCATCATAAAGCAAAATAACAACCCAAAACATAATAAATACAATAGGAAAACATGATGCAAAAAGGACATATCAACTCTCCCAAGCTTAGACCTCGTTTGTCCTCAAGTGAAAGCCGAAATTGATAGTCATGACCACATGTTTAGAGAGAGAGGTGTCGATCAAACAAAATACGGACATGAATGCATCATGATCATTATCATAGCAGCAATATATCATCATAAAAATTCTCATGCTAAAGTAACAATTCATTCACAAGCTAAAGTGTGAACCATAAACTTCATTGGGAACTAACAAACTATGATCTCAGTCATTGAAACAATCACAATCCATCATATTGTCAAAAAGAGTCAATGTAAGAGATTTGTTTAGCAAGTTCACATACTCAACTGTCATTTAGTCTTTTATGGTTACTGACACTCACGACATATTCATAGAGCAATTTTTTTGGTCAAATACATAGGAAGATTGGGGTTTATAGTTTTCACCGCCCAACTTATTTATCTCGAGGATAACATCATCAATAATAACCAATGATCACCTACATCCAACTGGATATATATATATATATATATATATATATATATATATATATATATATATATATATATATATATATATGCATGGATCTTTCCCCAACACATGATGCTTGCCAACTAGAGAATAAATGGAGCGAAATAGAGATGCACATTACTTACTCTGGCATAAAAGTAAATACAGAAAAGTAAAAGACAAGCCCTTCATAGAGGGAAGCATAGGTTGTCATGCGCTTTTTATTTTTGGATGTGCAACCTCTAAATGAAAAGGAACATCACTTTATATTGTCCCTTGTGATAGCGACCTTTATTATGCAGTCTGTCGCTTTAATTTCTTCGCCATCACAAGTTCGTACAATGCTTATTTTCCGTTCCAATAAGAGATCATACATATTTAGGAGCAATTTTTATTGCTTTATGCACCGATGACAACTTACTTGAAGGATCTTATTTAATCCATAGGTAGATATGGTGGACTCTTGCGGCAAAGAGACTGGGTTTAAGGGTTTTGGATGCACAATAGTGCGAATTTTGGTTAGCAAAAGATCCTAAGCAAGAACCACCTGTTAGAGGATCCATGACAATATAACTTCTATGTGAATATAAGCAAACATAACTCATTACGTTTTCTTCCTTGTCCAACATCAACTATTTAATCATACATAGAATATTTAATGGGGGCTCACAATCATAAAATATGTCCAAGATAGTATATTTATATATGAGACCTCTCTTTCTTTATTACTTTTTCATGAATTGCATCAATGACCAATACTATGTTTGTTAACTTCCAACAAATTTCATCAATTATACTTCTTTTATGTGAAGTCATTACTCCCTATGGGATTAGCATATGATCTCTTTATTTTCCTTTCTTTTATTGCTAAGATTAAAATAAGAAAGTAAAAGCAAAACTCAAACTACTCTTTATTATATAACTCATACTCGATTATAGAGATATATAGATCATGAAACAAGCACTCAAAACTAGATCATACTAAAACTTTATTCTTCTAAATCACGAAATAACTAAGGACCGAACTAAGATAGATAATGATGGTAAAAAGTGATGGTGATACGATATAGGGGCACCTCCCCCAAGCTTGGAACAAGCCAAGGGTGGTGTCCATACCCGTGTACTCAAGTGTCTTTCTTCGGAGATGATGATGAGGTAGTAGGCTTGTCCTTCAACTTCAATAAGTACTCCAAATTAGTGTTAATCCTTCGAAGAGCCCGATTTTGTTCCTCCAATAAGATAACCTCATGAGTAAGCGACATAATATAAGCACAAATTGCTTCAAAAACCTTTAATGCATGAATTTCAGATGGAGAGAGATTATGATGAAGGGTTTGCAGAATGTCTCCCTCTTCTGTAGTCTCTCCTTCTTGAATGGATTGGTCTTCTTCTTCATGGATCTCGCTTTCCGCGGCCTCTTTAGCTTCCTCCTTCTTGCCGGTGTTCTCTTCTCCCGACGACCACTCATAATAAACCTCGCTGAAAGGGCGTTTTCCCGGTGAAGGTTGCATGATTCGGTGCTTGGTACGGAGCCTTCAGGGACCCATGGGGGCTTTGACGACCGAGTCATGTCAGAAAATCAGCCCGAAACAAGAACAGAGTGAAAACTTGCGATACGGTGGTCAAAACATCCGAAAGTATATATGATGAATTTTTATCATGCAGGACAAGTAATCTGGAAGAAAGCGGAGTCGAGAAAGTCCACAGGGAGTCACAAGCTCGCACGACGCGCCCTAGGGGTTAGGGCGCGCCCCTCGAGCTTGTCGCTTCCTCGTGCACTTTCATGATTATTTATTATTTTCCTAATTTTTTATATATTCCAAAATGAACAAAAAGTAATTTTATGAAACTTTTGAAGTTGGTTTACTTACCGTACCACGTACCTACTCCTTTTCAGGGTTCTGGAGCATTCATGAAGGTCTCTTTTATGTGCTCCTCTGGTGTCATTGTTTGAATAATATTAGTCTTAACATTGCTGGGTGTACCTGAGATATAATGTTTAATTCTTTGCCCATTGACCACTCTCGGATTAGTACCTTTGGCATTATTGATCTTGATAGCTCTGGAGCGAAAAACTTCTTTGACGATATATGGTCCTTCCCATTTAGAGAGAATTTTCCTGCAAAGAATCTATAACGAGAGTTGTATAATAGAACTTGATCACCTACTTTAAATTTCCGTTTTTGGATTCTTTTGTCATGCCATCTTTTAACCTTTTCTGTAAACAACTTGGCATTTTCATAGGTTTGTGTCCTCCATTCATCTAGCGAGCGAATATCAAATGACCTCTTTTCACCAGCAAGTTTGAAATCATAATTAAGTTCCTTAATTACTCAATAAGCTTTATGTTCGAACTCAACAGGTAAATGACATGCTTTTCCATAGACCATTTTATATGAAGATATACTCATCGGGTTTTTAGAAGCAATTCTATAAGCCCATAATGTATCATCAAGTTTCTTAGACCAATTCTTTCTGGATCTATTAATAGTATTTCCAAGATTAACTTTATTTCTCTATTACCTCAATTCAACTTGACCTCTAGACTGAGGATGATAAGGTGATGCAATTATATAGTTGACACCATATTTAGCAAGAAGTTTACGGAAAAGCACCATGAATAAAATGTGAACCACCATCAGTCATTAAATATCTAGGGACTCCAAACCTCGGAAACATAAGTTCCCTAAGCATTTTAATAGACGTGCTCTGGTCATCACTACTAGTTGGGATAACGTCTACCCACTTAGTAACATAATCAACAACAACTAAAATATGTGTATACCCGTTAGAGGAAGGAAAAGGTCCCATATAATCAAAGCCCCAAACAACGAATGATTCAATAACAAGTGAATAATTCATAGGCATTTCCTGACGTCTACCAATATTACCAATTATTTGACATTCATCGCAAGAAAGGACAAACTTACATGCATCCTTGAAGAGAGTAGGTCAATAAAAACCAGACTGTAATACCTTATATGCAGTTCTATCTCCAGCATGGTGTCCTCCATATGCTTCGAAATGACACTTCCATAGGATTTGTTCTTGTTCATGCTTAGGTACACAACGTCTAATAACCATCTACTCCTTCTTTATATAGATGTGGATCATCCCGAAAGTAATATCTTAAATCAAAGAAGAACTTTTTCTTTTGTTGGTATGTATAACTCGGTGGTATATATTTAGCAACAATGTAATTAGCATAGTCTGCATACCAAGGGTTATTACGAGAAGCAGAAGCATTTATAACGGCTAGTTGTTCACTAGGAAAACTATCATCAATAAGTAGCGGGTCATCAAGAACATCTTCCATCCTAGAAAAATTATCTACTACAGGATTCTCAGCTCCCTTTCTGTCAATAATATGCAAGTCAAATTCTTGTAGTAAAAGAACCCACCTAATCAGTCTAGGTTTAGCATCTTTATTTTCCACAAGGTATCTAATAGCAGCATGATTAGTGTGAATAGTTACTTTAGAGTCAAAAAATATAAGATCAGAATTTATCACATGCAAACACAACTATTAAAAAATATTTCTTGGTAGTAACATAATTTATTTGAGCATTGTCTAGAGTCTTGGTGGCATAATGAATAACATTAAATTTCTTGTCAACTCTTTGACCTAAAACAACACCAATAACATAATCACTAGCATCACACATAATTTCAAAGGGTAGGTTCCAATCAGGTGGTTGAACAATAGGTGAAGAAATCAAAGCTTTCTTAAGTATTTCAAAGGCTTCTACACAATCATCATAAAAAATGGAACATCCTTTCGCAAGAGATTAGTAAGAGGCCTAGAAATTTTATAGAAATCATGTATGAACCCCCTATAGAAACCAACATGACCAAGAAAACTTCTTATACCTTTGATATCTTTAGGGCATGAAATTTTCCCAATTGCACCAACTTTAGCTTTGTCTACTTCAATACCTCTTTTAGAAATTTTATGCCCAAGTACTATACCTTCATTCACCATAAAGTGGCACTTATCCCAATTCAAGACAAGATTAGTTTCTTCACATCTCTGCAAAACTCGAACAAGGTTTCTTATGCAATCATCAAAAGAAGTTTCATAGATGGAAAAATCATCCATGAATACCTCAACAATCTTTTCATAAAAATCATAGAATATAACAATCATACATCTTTGAAAGGTTGTAGGTGCATTGCGTAAATCAAAAGGCATACGTCTATAAGCATAAGTTCCATAAGGGCAAGTAAAGGTGGTTTTCTCTTGATCTTATTGTGATACATGTATTTGAGAAAAACCAGAATATCCATCTAGGAAGCATAAGTGTGTATGCTTAGAAAATCTTTCTAACATTTGATTAATAAAAGGAAATGGGTAATGATCCTTTCTGGTAGCTTTTATTTAGTTTCCTGAAATCAATTTGTTGGGAATCGTTGCATGGAAAACAAAAAATTTCTACGCACACACAATGATCTAGCCATGGAGATGCATAGCAATGAGGGGGAGAGTGTGTCTACGTTTCCTTGTAGACCGTAAGCGGAAGCGTTTCACAATGCGGTTGATGTAGTCGAACTTTCTTCGCGATCCACCGATCGAGTACCGAACGTATGGCACCTCTGAGTTCTTCACATGTTCAGCTCGGTGACGTCCCTCGCCTTCTTGATCCAGCAATACGTGAGGTAGTAGATGAGTTCCATCAGAACGACGGCGTGGTGACGGTGATGGTGAAGTGATCTCCGCAGGGCTTTGCCTAAGCACTACGAAAATATGACCAGGGGAGTAAACGGTGGAGGGGGGCGCCGCACACGGCTAGGCAATTGTCTGGTTGTGCTAGGCGCCCCTTACCACATATATATAGGTGGAGGGAGGAGGGAGCAGCCAGGAGGGTGCCCCAAGTAGGTCGACTCCTACTTGGGCTCCTCCCAAGTGGCGCCCCCTCCTGCCATATTTGTCGGCGGGAGAAGGAAAGAGATGGGGAGAGGGAAGGAAGTGGGAATCCTATTCCACCCTTTCCTTTCCTTCTCCTCCTTAGCCGGCCCATATGGGGGGTGCACCAGCCCCTTGTGTCTGGTGCATTTCCCCTCTTCGCCCATAAGGCCCATATCTTTTGCCGGGGGTGCCCGAAACCCCTTCCGGTGACCCGATAAGTACCCGGTGACCCCTGAAACACTTCCGATGTCCGAATAGCACCATCCTATATATAAATCTTTACCTCTTGACCATTTCGAGACACCTCATCATGTCCGTGATCTAATTTGGGACTCTGAACAACATTCGGTCACAAAATCACATAACTCATATAATACTATATCGTCATCGAATGTTAAGCGCGCGGACCCTACGGGTTCGAGAACTATGTAGACATGACCGAGACACCTCTCCGGTCAATAACCAATAGCGGAATCTAGATGCTCATATTAGCTCCTACATATTCTATGAAGATCTTTATCGGTCGAACCGTTATGACAACATATGTAATTCCCTTGTCCGTCTATATGTTACTTGCCCAAGATTCCATCGTTGGTATCTTCATACCTGGTTCCATCTCATTACCAGCAAGTCTCTTTACTTGTTCCGTAATACATCATCTCGTGACTAACTCCTTAGTCATTTGCTTGCAAGCTTATGATGTGTATTACCGAGAGGGCCCAGAGATACCTCTCTGGTACTCGGAGTGACAAATCCTAATCTTGATCTAGGCCAACTAACAGACACCTTCGGAGATACCTGTAGAGCATCTTTATAATCACCTAGTTACATTGTGACGTTTGATAGAACACAAGGAATTCCTCCGGTATCCGGGAGTTGCATAATCTCATAGTCGAAGGAATATGCATTTGACATGAAGAAAGCAATAGCAATAAAACTGAATGATCATTATGCTAAGCTAACGGATGGGTCTTGTCCATCACATCATTCTCCTAATGATGTGGTCCCGTTATCAAATGACAACTCATGTCCATGGTTAGGAAACCTTAACCATCTTTGATCAACGAGATAGTCTAGTAGAGGCTCACTGGGGACACGTTGTTTGTTTATGTATTCACTCATGTATTAAGGTTTCCGATCAATACAATTCTAGCATGAATACTAAATCTTTATCATGAATAAGGAAATATAAAATAACAACTTTATTATTGCCTCTAGGGCATATTTCCTTCAGTCTCCCACTTGCACTAGAGTTAATAATCTAGTTCACATGGCCATGTGATTTAACACCAATAGTTCACATCGTCATGTGATTAACACCCATAGTTCACATCGCCATGTGACCAACACCCAAAGGGTTTACTACAGTCAATAATCTAGTTCACATCGCCATGTGATTAACACCCAAAGAGTACTAAGGTGTGATCATGTTTTGCTTGTGAGAGAAGTTTAGCCAACGAGTCTGTCACATTCAGATCCGTATGTATATTTGTAAATTTCTATGTCTACAATGCTCTGCATGGTGCTACTCTAGCTAATTTCTCCCACTTTGAATACGTATCCAGATTGAGACTCAGAGTCATCTAGATTAGTGTTAAAGCTTGCATCATCGTAACCCTTTATGATGAACCCTTTATCACCTCCATAACCGAGAAACTTTTCCTTAGTCCTCTAAGGATAATTTTGACCGTTGTCTAGTGATCTACTCCTGGATCACTATTGTACCCCCTTAACAAACTCATAGCAAGGCACACAACAGGTCTGGCACATAGCATGGCATACTTTATAGAACCTATGGCTGAGGCATAGGGAATGACTTTCATTCTCTTTCTATCTTCTGTCATGGTCGGGCCTTGAGTCTTACTCAACTTCACACTTTACAATACAGGCTAGAACTCCTGCTTTGACTGATCCATTTTGAACTCCTTCAAAATCTTGTCAAGGTGTGTGCCTTGTGAAAGTCCTATTAAGCGCCTCGACCTATCTCTATTGATCTTGATGCCCAATACATAAGTATCTTTACCGAGGGCTTTTATTAAAAATTCTTATTCAAGTATCTCTTTTATGCTATTCAGAAATTCTATATCCTTTACAATCAATAATATGTCATCCACATATAATATCAAAAATGCTAGAGAGCTCCCACTCACTTTCTTGTAAATACAGACTTCACTGAAAGTCTGTATAAAACCATATGTTTTGATTACCTCATCAAAGCGTATATTCCAACTCCGAGATGTTTGCACCAGTCCATAGATGGATCGTTGGAGCTTGTACACTTTGTTAGCACCTTTAGGATCGACAAAACCTTCTGGTTGCATCATATACAACTCTTGTTTAAGAAATCCATTAAGGAATGCAGTTTTGACGTCCATTTGCCATATTTCATAATCATAAAATGCGGTGATTGCTAACATGAATCGGACGGACTTAAGCATCGCTACGGGTGAGAAAATCTCATCATAGTCAACCCCTTGAACTTCTCGAAAACCTTTTGCGACAAGTCGAGCTTTGTAGACAGTAACATTACCGTCAGTGTCAGTCTTCTTCTTGAAGATTCATTTATTCTTTATGGCTTGCCGATCATCGGGCAAGTCCACCGAAGTCCACACTTTGTTCTCATACATGGATCCTATCTCAGATTTCATGGCCTCAAGCCATCTGTAAGAATCTGGGCTCATCATAGCTTCTTCTTAGTTCATAGGTTTGTCATGGTCTAGTAACATGACTTCCAGGATAGGATTACCGTAGCACTCTGGTGCGGAACATGCTCTGTTTGACCTACGATGTCTAGTAGTAACTTGATCTGAAGTTTCATGATCATCATCATTAGCTTCCTCACTAGTTTGTGTAGGCATCACGGGAACAGATTTCACTGATGTGCTACTTTCCAATTCGAGAGAAAATACAATTACCTCATCAAGTTCTACTTTCCTCCCACTCACTTCTTTCGAGAGAAACTCCTTCTCTAGAAAGGTTCCATTCTTGGCAACAAAGATCTTGCCTTCGGATCTGTGGTAGAAGGTTACCTAATTGTTTCCTTAGGGTATCCTATGAAGATGCACTTCTCCGATTTCGGTTCGAGCTTATCAAGCTGAAGCCTTTTGACATAAGTGTCACAACCCCAAACTTTAAGAAACGGTAGCTTAGGTTTCTTGCCAAACCACAGTTCATACAGTGTCGTCTCAACGGATTTAGACGGTGCCCTATTTAACGTGAGTGCAACCGTCTCTAATGCATAACCGCAAAACAATAGTGGTAGATCGGTAAGAGACATCATAGATCACACTATATTATTAAAGTACGGTTACAACGTTCGGACACACCATTACGCTGTGGTGTTCCAGGTGGCGTGAGTTGTGAAACTATTCCACATTGTTTTAAATGAAGGAAAAACTCGTAACTCAAACATTCACCTCCGCGATCAGATCATAGAAACTTTATTTTGTTGTTACGATGATTCTCCACTTCACTCTGAAATTCCTTGAACTTTTCAAATGTTTCAGACTTGTGTTTGATTAAGTAGATATACCCATACCTACTCAAATCATCTGTGAAGGTCAGAAAATAACGATACCCGCCGCGTGCCTCAACACTCATCGGACCGCACACGTCGGTATGTATTATTTCCAATAAGTCATTAGCTCGCTCCATTGTTCCGGAGAAGGAGTTTTAGTCATCTTGCCCATGAGGCATGGTTCGCAAGCATCAAATGATTCATAATCAATTGATTCCAAAATTCCAGCTGCATGGAGTTTCTTCATGCGCTTTACACCAATATGACCTAAACGGCGGTGCCACAAGTATGTTGCACTGTCATTATCAACTTTGCATCTTTTGGCATCAATATTATGAATGTGTGTATCACCACGATCGAGATTCAATATACCATTTACATTGGGTGTATGACCATAGAAGGTTTTATTCATCTAAACAGAACAACAATTATTCTCTGACTTAAATGAATAACCGTATTGCAATAAACATGATCAAATCATATTCATGCTCAACGCAAACACCAAATAACATTTATTTAGGTTCATCACTAATCCCGAAGGTAGAGGCGGTGTGCGATGGTGATCTATCAACCTTGGAATCATTTCCAACACACGTCGTCACCTCGCCCTTAACTAGTCTCTGTTTATTCTGCAACTCCTGTTTTGAGTTACTAATCTTAGCAACTGAACTAGTATCAAATACCCAGAGGCTACTATGAATACTAGTAATGTACACATCAATAACATGTATATCAAATATACCTTTGTTCATTTTTCTATCCTTCTTATCCGCCATGTATTTGGGGTAGTTCTGCTTCTAGTGATCATTCCCTTTGCAGTAGAAGCATTCAGTTTCAGGCTTAGGTCCAGCTTTGGGCTTCTTCACGGGAGTGGCAACTTGTTTGCCATCCTTCTTGAAGTTCCCTTTGTTTCCCTTGCCCCTTTTCTTGAAACTAGTGGTCTTGTTAACCATCAACACTTGATGCTCTTTCTTGATTTCTACCTTCGCCGATTTCAGCATCACGAAGAGCTCGGGAATCGTTTTCGTCATCCCTTGCATATTTTGGTTCATCGTGAAGTTCTAGTAGCTTGGTGATGGTGACTAGAGAACTTTGTCAATCACTATCTTATCTGGAAGATTAACTCCCACTTGATTCAAGCGATTGTAGTAACCAGACATTCTGAGCACATGCTCACTAGCTGAGCTATTCTCCTCCATCTTGTAGGCAAAGTACTTGTCAGAGGTCTCATACCTCTTGACATGGGCATGAGTCTGAAATACCAATTTCAGCTCTTAGAACATCTCATATGCTCTGTGGCGTTCAAAACGTTTTTGAAGTCCCGGTTCTAAGCCGTAAAGAATGGCGCACTAAACTATTAAGTAGTCATCATATCGAGCTTGCCAAACGTTCATAACATCCGCATCTGATCTGCAATAGATCTGTCACCTAGCGGTGCATCAAGGACATAATTCTTCTATGCAACAATGAGGATAATCCTCAGATCACGGACCCAGTCCGCATCATTGCTACTATCACCTTTCAATTTATTTTTCTCTAGGAATATATCAAAAATAGGGGAGCTATATCGCGAGCTATTGATCTACGACATAGATATGTAAATACTATCAGGACTAAGTTCATGATAATTTAATTTCAATTAATCAAATTACTTAAGAACTCCCACTTAAATAGACATCCCTCAAGTCATTTAAGTGATACGTGATCCAAATCAACTAACTCATGTCCGACCATCACGTGAGATGGGGTAGTCATCAATGGTGAACATCTCTATGTTGATCATATCTACTATATGATTCACGTTCGACCTTTCGGTCTCCAGTGGTCCGAGGCTAGGTCTGTACATTCTAGGTTCATCAAGTTTAACCCGAGTATTCCGCATGTGCAAAACTGTCTTGCACCCGTTGTATGTGAACATAGAGTCTATCACACCCGATCATCACGTGGTGTCTCAACACGATGAACTGTCGCAACGGTTCATACTCAGGGAGAACACTTATACCTTGAAATTTAGTCAAGGGATCATCTTATAGTGCCACTGCCGTACTAAGCAAAATAAGATGCATAAAAGATAAACATCACATGCAATCAAAAGATGTGACATCATATGGCCATCATCTTGTGCTTTTGATCTCCATCTCCAAAGCATCTTCATGATCTCCATCGTCACCGGCTCGACACCTTGATCTCCATCGTAGTGTCGTGGTCGTCTCGCCAACTATTGCTTCTACAACTATTGGTAACTCATAGCGATCAAATAAAGCAATTACATGGCGTATGCATTTCATACAATAAAGAGACAACCATACAGCTCCTACCGGTTGCCAGATATATTACAAAACATGACCATCTCATACAATAATGTATATCTCATCATGTCTTGATCATATCACATCACATCATACCCTGCAAAAACAAGTTAGATGTCCTGTACTTTGTTGATGCAAGTTTTTACGTGGGTGTTACGGGCTTCTAGCAAGAACCGTCTTACCTACGCATAAAACCACAATGGTGTTTAGTCAAGTTTGCTGTTTTAACCTTCTTCAAGGACCGACCATAGTCAAATTTGATTCAACTAGAGTAGGAGAAACAGACACTAGCTAGCCACATTTATGCAAAACTAGTTGCATGTCTGTCGGTGGAACCGGTCTCATGTACGTGGACATGTAAGGTTGGTCCGTACCGCTTCATCCCACAATAGCACTGAATCAAAATAAGCCGTTGGTGGTAAGCAGTATGACTATCACCGCCCACAACTCTTTGTGTTCTACTCGTGCTTATCATCTACGCATAGACCTGACTCTGATACCACTGTTGGGAATCGTTGCATGGAAAACAAAAAATTTCTACACACACGCAATGATCTATCCATGGAGATGCATAGCAATGAGGGGGCGAGTGTGTCTACGTATCCTCGTAGACTGTAAGCGGAAGCGTTTCACAACGCGGTTGATGTAGTCGAACTTTCTTCGTGATCCACCGATGGAGTACCGAACATACGGCACCTCTGAGTTATGCACACGTTCAGCTTGGTTACGTCCCTCGCCTTCTTGATCCAGCAATACACGAGGTAGTAGATGAGTTCCGTCAGCACAACGGCGTGGTGACGGTGATGGTGAAGTGATCTCCGCAGGGCTTCGCCTAAGCACTACGAAAATATGACTGGGGGAGTAAACGGTGGAGGGGGCGCCGCACACGGCTAGGCAATTGTCTGGTTGTGTTAGGCGCCCCCTCCCACATATATATAGGTGGGGGAGGAGGGATCAGCCAGGAGGGTGCCCCAAGTAGGCCGATTCCTACTTGGGCTCCTCCCAAGTGGCGCCCCCCTCCTGCCATATTTGTCGGCGGGAGAAGGAAAGAGATGGGGAGAGGGAAGGAAGTGGGAATGCTATTCCACCCTTTCCTTTCCTTCTTTCCTTTCCTTCTCCTCCTTAGCCGACCCATATGGGGGGGCGCACCAGCCCCTTGTGGCTGGTGCATTTCCCCTATTCGCCCATAAGGCCCATATCTTTTGCCGGGGGTGCCCGAAACCCCTTCTGGTGACCGATAAGTACCCGGTGACCCCCGAAACACTTATGATGTCCGAATAGCATCATCCTATAGATCAATCTTTACCTCTTGACCATTTCGAGACTCCTCGTCATGTCCGTGATCTTATCCGGGACTCCGAACAACATTCGATCACCAAATCACATAACTCATATAATACTATATCGTCATCGAATGTTAAGCATGCGACCCTATGAGTTCGAGAACTATGTAGACATGACCGAGACACCTCTCGGTCAATAACCAATAGCAGAACCTGGATGCTCATATTGGCTCCTACATATTCTACGAAGATCTTTATGGGTCGAACTGTTATGACAACATACATAATTCCCTTGTCCATCGGTATGTTACTTGCCCGAGATTCGATCGTCAGTATCTTCATACCTATTTCCATCTTGTTACCAGCAAGTCTCTTTACTCGTTCCGTAATACGTCATGTCGTGACTAACTCCTTAGTCGTTTGCTTGCAAGCTTATGATGTGTATTACCGAGAGGGCCCAAAGATACCTCTCCAATACTCAGAGTGACAAATCCTAATCTTGATCTAGGCCAACTCAACAGACACCTTCGGAGATACCTGTAGAGCATCTTTATAATCACCCAGTTATGTTGTGACGTTTGATAGCACACAAGGCATTCCTCCGGTATCCGGGAGTTGCATAATCTCATAGTTGAAGGAATATGTATTTGACATGAAGAAAGCAATAGCAATAAAACTGAACAATCATTGTGCAAAGCTAACGGATGGGTCTTGTCCATCACATCATTCTCCTAATGATGTGATCCCATTATCAAATGACAACTCATGTCCATGGTTAGGAAACCTTAACCATCTTTGATCAACGTGCTAGTGTAATAGAGGCTCACTGGGGACACATTGTTTGTTTACATATTCACACATGTATTACGGTTTCTGATCAATACAATTCTTGCATGAATAATAAACCTTTATCATGAATAAGGAAAGATAAAATAACAACTTTGTTATTGCCTCTAGGGCATATTTCCTTCACAATTACCATCCTATAACCAGTTACTATTGTTTCTGGGATAAATTCATTTTTATCATTAGGAACAATAGTAATGCCTCCTTTCTTAGGAACACAATGAATAGGACTCACCCATCTACTATCAACTATAGGATAAATTATACATGCCTCCAGAAGCTTTAATATTTTATTTCTTACCACATCCTTCATTTTAGGATTCAGACGGTTGATGATCAACAACTGGCTTAGCACCAGGATCCATATTAATCTTGTGCTGACATAGAGTGGGACTAATGCCCTTGAGATCATCAAGAGTACATCCAATAGCAGCCCGGTGCTTCCTCAGAGTTTTAAGTAATCTCTTTTCTTCATGGTTTGAAAGTCTAGCATTGATAATAACATGATATATCTTCTTTTCATCAAGATAGGCATACTTCAGTGTATCAGGTAATTTTTTTAAATCAAACATAGGATCACTCTTGGGTGGAAGCGGGTCTCCAAGAGTTTCAACAGGAAAATTATGCTTAAGGATAGGTGCTTGTTTAAAGAATATCTCATTTATTTCATTTCTTTCATTCATATTCATATCATTTTCATGGTATATAAAATATTGTTCTAACGAATCAGTAGGAAGTACGGCAATAGAAGCAAGACCAATAATTTCATCTTTACTAGACAATTCTTTCTCATGTGGTTGTCTATGAAACTTAGAGAAATTAAACTCATCACCAAACTTAACTCTAACCTTCTCTTTAACACAATCAATTTTAGCATTAACTGTATTCAAGAAGGGCCTACTAAATATAACAAAAATTATCTTGTTGTGAAACAAATACCGAGAAATCAGTAGGGTATTTGATCTTATCACACAATACCTCAACATATCGAACAATCCCAAGTGGTGAAATAATGTCTCTGTTTGCAATCTTAATTGTAACATCAATATCTTCAAACTCAGTAGGTGCAATATCATACATAACTTCTTGGTATAAACAAAACGGGATAGCACTCACACTAGCACGCATATTACATAAACCATGATAGCAATGATCTCCAATTTTAACAGAAACAATAGGCATGCCAACTACGGGCTTATTCTTATGTAACATATATTGTTCATTTCTAGTGGGTTTAGCAATTCTAGCAGCCTCATCACAGAAGTAAATAACATGCCCATCGATATTATCAACCAATAAATCATTAACCATTGCAATATTGGGTTCCACTATAATTTGTCTAGAGGGTCTAGATGTTTTAATATTACTTTTATTAACCACATTTGTAGCTTTAGCATGTCCCTTAATCCTAATAAGGAAGTTTCTCAATATAAGCAGTAGGCACAACTGGATCAGCATTATAAATGATTGTTACATCTTTAACTATAACAGGTTCTTCAGAATTTTCTTCAATGGGTGGATGAAATTTAAACCACTTCTCCTTAGGGAGATTGACATGAGTAGCAAAATATTCACAAAAAGTAACTACTATCTCATAGTCAACTCCATATTTTGTACTAAACTTATGAAAAGCATTAGTTTCCATAAAATATTTAACACAATCAAACTCAAGTTTTATACCTGACTCTTTACCTTTGTCGAATTCCCAATCTTCAGAGTTGCGTTTAATTCTTCCCAGAAGACCAATTCAATAGTTTTCTTCATAAAGGAACTAGTAGAAGAAGTATCGAGCATGGATTGATCATTATGAGAAAGCCGAGCATAAAAGTTTTGAATAATAATTTCTCTTGAGAGCTCATGATTGGGGAATGTGTGCATCATGTATTTAAGCGTCCCCCAAGCTTGAGCGATACTTTCTCCTTCACGAGGGAAAAATTATAGATATAATTCCAATCACGATGAACCAAATGCATTGGATAAAACTTCTGAAGAAATTCCAGCTTCAGCGGGTTCCAATCCCATGTTCGAGTATCATCCAATAGCCTATACCATGTCAATGCCTTTCCCTCCAAAGATAAAGGGAATACCTTCTTCTTAACTCCATCCTCAGATAAACCTATAAGCTTAAACAATCCAGAAATTTCATCCACATAGATTAAGTGCATATCAGGATGTATTTTTCATCTCCTTCATAAGGATTAGCTAGCAGTTTCTCCAACATACCCGAGAAATTTCATAATAAATATTTTCCGTAGGTTCAGTAGGTTGAGGGGCAACTCTTATTCCTTATGGTCGAGGTAAAGATACCCCGAACAAACCTCTCAAAGTATTATTTTCCATAGTGACAAGTGACAATAAATTTCAACATGTAATAAAAATGTTTCCTTACCAAATTACACTTACCAAAGGCGCTTCACTCCCCAACAACGGTGCCAGAAAAGAGTCTTGATGACCCACAAGTATAGGGGATCAATCGTAGTCCTTTTGATAAGTAAGAGTGTCGAACCCAACGAGGAGCAGAAGGAAATGATAAGTGGTTTCACCAAGGTATTCTTTGCAAGTACTGAAAGTAGCGGTCATAGATAGTTTTGTAGCAAGATAATTCGGAACAAGTAACAAGTAGCAATAGTGAAAATGGTGCAGAAAGGTGGCCCAATCCTTTTATAGCAATGGACAAGCCGTAAAGTTATCTTATATAAAGCAAAGTGCTCTCGAGGACACATGGGAATTATCATCTAGTCATTTTCATTGTGTTTAGTTGATTCGCGTTCGCTACTTTGATAATTTGATATTGTTAGAAATATGCCCTAGAGGTAATAATAAATTGGTTATTATCATATTTCCCATTCATGATAAATGTTTATTATTCATGCTAGAATTGTATTGACTGGAAACTTAAATACATGTGTGAATACATAAAGTACATCGTGTCCCTAGTAAGCCTCTACTAGAGTAGCTCGTTGATCAAAGATGGTTAAGGTTTACTAACCATAGACATGAGTTGTCATTTGATAACAGGACCACATCATTAGGAGAATGATGTGATGAACATACCCAATGTAAGCTTAGCATTATATCATTTCGTTATTTGCTACGGGTTTCTTCATGTCAAGTATCAGTTCCTTAGACCATGAGATCATGCCACTCCCGGACATAGGAGGAATACTTTGTGTGCTATCAAATGTCACTTCATAACTGGTTGATCATAAAGGTGCTCTACAGGTATCTCCGAAGGTGTCTGTTGGGTTGCATGGATTGAGACTGGGATTTGTCACTCCGTGTGATGGAGAGATCCCTCTGGACCCTCTCGGTAATACAACATCATAATAAGCTTCATGTGCCTAATGAGTTTAGTCACGGGATCCTCTATTACAGAACGAGTAAAGAGACTTTCCTTTAAAGAGATTGAACTAGGTATGGAGATACCGACGATCGAATCTCGGGCAAGTAACATATCGCTGGAGAAATGGAATTGCATACGGGATTAACTGAATACTTGACATCGTGGTTCAACCGATAAATATCTTCATTGAATATGTAGGAAACAATATGGGCATCCATGTCCCGATATTTGTTATTGACCAGAGAGAAGTGTCGGTCATGTCTGCATGTTCCGAACCATTAGGGTCTCACACTTCACATTTTATAGTGCAAGGGTAGTATTGAGATATTAAATAGTGGAAAGTCTGAAGGTTGTTAGAATTCCCGTACGGGATCCAAGATATCACAAGGAGCTCCGAAATGGTCTGAAGGTAAAGATTTATATATGGGAAGTGATATTTTGGGTTCCAAAAAAAGTTTGATTTTTTCGGTATTATACCGGGAAGGTTCTAGAAGGTTACGGGGGTTTCACCGTGGGGCCCATGGATCCGGGAAGGGACCACATGGACCGAGGGTTGGGGCTACAGCCCACATGTGCTGGTTGCACCATTCCCCAAGGCACATGTTGTTTATATCCAGAGATAAGGTCTTTTCTCTAAATTTAAAGGGTTGAATCTAGAGATAAGATGTTATCTCCAAGTTAAAAGAGATTTCTCCCATGTCGCCGGCTATAGGAGGGTTTTGGACACCCTCCCCTGCCCCTAGCCTCTATATGGAGGGGAAGGTGCACGGGGGCAGCCACCCCTTCACCCTTGCCCATTGCCTCTCCCAACTCCTCCCACGTTCCTCCGGTACGCGCTTGGCGAAGCCGTGCAGGAATTCCGCTGCTGCCACCACCACCATACCATCGTGCTGGTTCCAATCTCATCTACCTCCTCTCCCTCGCTTTCAAGATCAAGAAGGAGAGGATGCCATCGAGCTGAACATTTCCTAATCTCGGAGGTGCCATCCGTTCGGCACTAGATCAAATTGGATCACGATTGGATCGTGAAGAGTATGACTACATCAACCGCGTAATGACTCTAACGCTTTCGGTCTATGATGACCCACAAGTATAGGGGATCAATTGTCGATCTTTTTGATAAGTAAGAGTGTCAAACCCAATGAGGAGCAGAAGGAAATGACAAGTGGTTTTCAGCAAGGTAGTGTCTGCAAGTGCTGAATTGTGAGTAATAGAGTAGTTTGATAGCAAGATAATTTGTAACGAGCAAGTAATGATAGTAGTAATAAAAGTGCAGCAAGGTAGCCCAATCCTTTTGAGGCAAAGGACAGGCCAAAACAGTCTCTTATAGTAGGTAAAGCGTTCTTGAGTGTACACAGGAATTTCATATAGTTACTTTCACCATGTTGATTCGATTTGTGTTCTCTACTTTGATAATTTGATATGTGGGTGGACCGGTGCTTAGGTGTTGTTATTACTTGAACGAGCCTCCTACTTATGATTACCCCCCCCCCCCCGCAAGCATCCACAACTATGAGAAAAGTATTAAGAATAAATTCTAACCATAGCATTAAACTTTTGGATCCAATCGGCCCCTTACGGAATAGCGCATAAACTAGGGTTTAAGCTTCTGTCACTCTCGCAACCCATCATCTAATAAATACTCCACAATGCATTCCCTTAGGCCCAAATATGGTTAAGTGTCATGTAGTCGACGTTCAGATGACACCACTAAGGGAATCACAACATACATACTATCAAAATATCGAACACATATCAAGCTCACATGATTACTTGCAACATGATTTCTTCCATGACATCAAGAACAAAAGTAACTACTCACAAATGATAATCATGCTCAAGATCGGAGGGGTATTAAATAGCATGTTGGATCTAAACATATAATCTTCCACCAAATAATCCATATAATAATCAACACTACTAGTCACCCACAAGCACCAATCTATAGTGTCAGTATAAAGATTGAACACAAGAGATGAACTAGGGTTTGAGAGGAGATGGTGCTATTCAAGATGTTGATGGAGATTCCCCTCCGCAAGATGGGGGAGTTGTTGGTGATGATGATGACGATGATTTCCCCCTCCGGGAGGGAAGTTCCCCCGGCGGAATCGCTCCGCTGGAGGGCAAAAGTGCTCCTGCCCAAGTTCCTCCTCGAGATGGTGGCGCTCCATCCCAAAAGTCCTCTCCTTATTTTTTCTAGGTCAAAATGACTTATATACTAGAAGATGGGCACTAGAGGTGGGCCTGGGTGAGCACAACCCACCAGGGCGTGCCTGGGCTCCCTGGCGTGCCCAAGTGGGTTGTGCCCACCTGGTGGGCCCCCTCTGGTACTTATTGGCTCCAATATTCCTCAAATATTCCATAAAAAATCTTAGTAAAGTTTCAGCTTGTTTGGAGTTGTGCAGAATAGGTGCACTACAAAAAAAATACACTTCCGTGATGATACGTGTTTGTCACAGTAGGTCGCGTTTTTTGTCATGCATGTACATCCATGACGATTTTATGACAGAATCAAGATAGTCATACCTGTGCTGTCGTAGAAGTGTTCCATGACATTACCAAAATTATCATCACGGAAGTATCCACTTCCATGACGATAAATCGCGCGTCACAGAAGTGCTTTTGTGAAGGGTGACCAACATGTGGCATCCACCATAACGGAACACCATTAAGCTATCGTGTCCGGTTTTGGATCCGATAACCCATTAACAGCCCCGACCAATGGGCATTTTCCACATGTAAAATCATCATTGGCCGGAGGAAACACGTTTCGGCTCACCGTTAGGACAGATGTCATCCACTCATTGGACCCAAGGCGCCTATGATACATCAACACGTGGCACGGCCCAATAGAGGCCCATTCCTATGAAAAGACCGGCCTATTTGACTTGGTCAAAAGGTGGCGGGCCGACCCACAGAAAGCATGTTAATGACATGTTCACATATATCCCATTTACAACCCGCTAACTCATGGTCTGTTACGGCCTAACAGTATTAGGCCCGGTAGCATCATTTGGGCCGTCCAATATGATTCCAGCCTGTTGTAACTTCCGGCCCATGTATGGCCCATGACGTCTTTCGGCCCATATGAGTCCCTTTGTAAATCTTGGCCCACTAACGGCCCGTGGTGAAACCGACCCGTAATGAACAGTGTATCGCTTTATACCCATTAGCGGCCCATTATTCCATTGGGTTGTTTCCAGCCTGTGTTACCTTTCGGCCTTCTCAGGGACCATTTATTCTTGGGCTCATTTCCAGCATTCGGTTACTTACGGCCCGTTACTGGCCTTTTCTGCTTGTGGGCCAAATTCAGCCCATGGATACAGTCGGCCCGTTTGTGGCCCATTAATCTGTTGGGCCATTTTCATAGCATCGTCAAATATGGCCTATTAACGGCCCGTTATGGTTAGCCCATAAAACGTAAGATTTCCACTCTAGCCCATTTACGGCCCATTACATAGCCCGTACAAGGCCCATAGATGAGACGACCCGTAGAAGGCCCATGGATCCTACGGGACGTAGAAGGCCCATTGATCCGATGGCCCATTGAAGGCCCATGGATCCGAAGGCCCATAGAAGGCCCATGGATCCGACGACCCATAGAAGGCCCATGGACCCGACAGCCCATGGAAGGCCATGGATTGTCTGTCCCGTAGATGGCCCATGGATCATACGACCCGTGGAGGTCCATGGTCACTACAACGTTTGGGCGAGTTGGCTCCCGTTTAAACGATATAGCATATTCAAAGAATTATCCTACTCTATACTATCACCTCTAAAAAGCATACACTATACAATAAAGAGACTAAGGCATAGAAACGTAGAATAATCCTACACTATACAATAAAGAAATTACAGCTGATTATACCCACTGGGAATTATGGTTCGTCACCGGTGATAATAAAGCATACACAAACAGCAAATTACATACACTGGGCAAATACAGCTCATACATCATGGACGCGCATCAACTTAACTCCATTTGAACTATAATCTCTTCAGAAAATAGGATTGGTCGGATTCAGATAGCACAAATTTTAGTCTGCAAAATCTCCAATTCCTTCATGGTTACCTCAGTGTCTTGTTTCATTTTTTTGACTCCTGCATCTAATACCTGCATGTCCAATCTCAACTTGTTGATTGTACGTTGAGAATCAGGTACACATTGTCTTGCCACCTCTAGTTGATGCTCGAGAACATCAGCACATTCCAATTCCAATCCATAATCATTCGGTAACAGCCATGCAGCACTGCTCGCAGATCTTTGTGTTGATGTCACTTCATCCTCAAATGTTTCTGTAAGTACACATGACTAGGGCAAAAATATAGTTACAACAGTGAAGCGAGCAAGATCGACTATTTTGTACATGGCAAAATAGGACTAACAATAATGTTACACGTCATGAAGCATAAGCAGGTGATATTTTAAAAATTATAAAAAAGGTAGTCTGTGCAGCCTGCATACAAAAATTTCTCTTAGCTCACCAGAGGAGCATGATGTTGGGGCCCAATCCAAAACACAGACAAGCTACAAATTTAGACAGGACGTTGCATATAAGTAAGCAAGCAGTTGGCCATTCTGTAGCTCAATTAAAGTCTTAGGGAGCATAATGAACAACAGAGGGTTTCATACAAACATACTACAGCAAGCAAACTATGCAATCATTAGCCTAGTATAAACTAGATTGTGAGCCTCATGCAATAATAGTTGGTTAATAGACTTCAAAGCTTCAGGCACACTTCGGCAGAGTAATTAAATGGTAAGGCCTTTAATTATGTCAACTAATAGTTATACAAGTACCCAACATCAGGCATCACTCTTTGGGCATCTCATTAACCGAGGAAAAATAAAGCAATTGAAAAGAGCAAATTAACTATGCCTGAAACAAACAAGGAATTGAACTGTTGAGTTGGATACAGTGACTTACCTTAACAGGTTGAAGAGGCTCAGCGCAGCTCCTACTTCTCTTGCAAGGCTCCTTCCTAACATCTTGTACTTGGAAATCCTCAATCTTATCTTCATTGCACCCCCTCTGCAAGGTGACACAAACTAGTTACTTGTCTCCTTGGAAGATAAATATGCATACTTTCCAGTCTGTGAACACAAAAGGATGAGATTATAACAAAACAACACCACATAATGAAACATGCCGCATCTCTTGCACTTGCACACAATGAAATGAGCATTTACTATGTCTGCACTATGTAAAAACTAGGCATACCTTCGAACTGGATCTCCAAGGTACTCTTGGAGAGCCTACTTTAGTGTACAGCCAAACCTTTATGTCACCTATGAGTTAGAAAGGCCCCACTACAGCAGCCCTTAGTGTTTAAATAATTGACAAGCTCTATTAGAGTGTTAGGTCAAGAACAACAAGTAATCAAAGCAAACAGTCCTAGTATGGCTGACTGATGCAAACAAGCAATTGAACAGATGTGTGAGCAAATCTTACATATCAAGAAAAAAAGCAAAGAAGGAGGCTTAAAGACCATCACTTGACTGACCAGATTTAAGGGGCATTTAAACATCATGTGTAACGTATGAACTAACATAAACATTGCATATTCCAGATTCTACAATGGAATGCACATGTATTAGGTTATGCCATGTATGATGTTACCTAAATGTACGCTGTAGCAGGCAGGAGGGATTCATTATTGCACGCACAATTGAATTGCAGGTTAAGGGCCAGTTCGATTCTGCCTTTTCAGGGCTTATTGTCAAAATAAGCCATAAAAGATGTAAAGAAGTCATTTTTGAGTTATGGGCTTGGGCTTAACTAATTTCGCTTTGGAGGGGAGTGTTTCGGGTAGAACCTCACTAAAAATTGAAGGGAAGGGGAATAGTGAAATGACCCTGTTGTCTGCCTATATTACACTCAAAATGCAACTGCTGACGCCCGTGTATCACGCACAGAAGTAGTTTCATCATAAGTATCATGCATAGCAGAAGTGGCATCATCAATAACATGCGACATATCAGAATTCATAGCAGTAGCAGGTTTAGGTGTCGCAAGCTTACTAATAACGGAAGGAGAATCTAGTGCAGAGCTAGATGGCAGTTCCTTACCTCCCCTCGTAGTTGAGGGCAAAATCTTGGTTCTTTCGTCTTTCAAGTTCCTCATAGTGATCAATAGATATAAATCCCAAGTGACTCAGAGAATAGAGCTATGCTCCCCGGCAATGGCGCCAGAAATTAGTCTTGATAACCCACAAGTGTAGGGGATCGCAACAACTTTCGAGGGTAAAGTATTCAACCCAAATTTATTGATTCGACACAAGGGGAGCCAAATAATATTATTGAGTATTAGGAGTTGAGTTGTCAATTCAACCACACCTGGATAACTTAGTATCTGTAGCAAAGTATTTAGTAGCAAAGTAGTATGATAATAAAGGTAACGGTAGCAAAAGTAATATTTTTGGGTTTTGTAGTGATTGTAAAAATAGCAACGGAAAAGTAAATAAGTGAAACACAAGATGTGAAAAGCTCGTAGGCAATGGATCAGTGATGGATAATTATGTCGGATGCGATTCCTCATGTGATAGCTATAACATAGGGTGACACAGAACTAGCTCCAATTCATCAATGTAATGTAGGCATGTATTCCGAATATAGTTATACATGCTTATGGAAAAGAACTTGCATGACATCTTTTGTCCTACCCTCCCGTGGCAGCGGGGTCCTTGCGGAAACTAAGGGATATTAAGGCCTCCTTTTAATAGAGAACCGGAACAAAGCATTAACACTTAGTGAATACATGAACTCCTCAAACTACGGTCATCACCGAGAAGTATCCCGATTATTGTCACTTCGGGGTTGTCGGATCATAACACATAAAGGTGACTATAGACTTGCAAGATAGGATCAAGAACACACATATATTCATGAAAACATAATAGGTTCAGATCTAAAATCATGGCACTCGGGCCCTATTGACAAGCATTAAGCATAGCAAAGTCATAGCAACATCAATCTCAGAACATAGTGGATACTAGGGATCAAACCCTAAGAAAACTAACTTGATTACATGGTAAATCTCATCCAACCCATCACCGTCCAGCAAGCCTACGATGGAATTACTCACGCACGGCGGTGAGCATCATGAAATTGGTGATGGAGGATGGTTGATGATGACGACGACAATGAATCCCCCTCTCCGGAGCCCCGAACGGACTCGAGATCAGCCCTCCCGAGAGAGATTAGGGCTTGGCGGCGGCTCCGTATTGTAAAACGCGATGAAACTTTCTCTCTGATTTTTTTTTCTCCGCGAGACGGAATATATGGAGTTGGAGTTGAGGTCGGCGGAGCGTTAGGGAGCCCACGAGACAGGGGGGCGTGCCCAGGGGGGTGGGCGCACCCCCACCCTCGTGGACAGGGTGTGGGCCCCCTGGTCTTGATTCTTTCGCCAGTATTTTTTATATTTTCCAAAAAGTGCCTCCGTGGATTTTCAGGACATTCCGAGAACTTTTATTTTCTACACATAAAACAACATCATGGCAGTTTTGCTGAAAACAGCGTCAATCTTGGTTAGTTTCATTCAAATCATGCAAGTTAGAGTCCAAAACAAGGGCAAAAGTGTTTGGAAAAGTAGATACGTTGGAGACGTATCAACTCCCCCAAGCTTAAAACTTTGCTTGTCCTCAAGCAATTCAGTTGACAAACTAAAAGTGATAAAGAAAAACTTTTACAAACTCTGTTTGCTCTTGTTATTGTAAACTTGCAAAGCCAGCATTTAGGTTTCAGCAAATATTATGAACTAACCATACTCACAGTAACACCTAGGTCTCACAATTACTCATATCAATAGCATAATCAGCTAGCGAGCCATAATAATAAAACTCGGATGACAACACTTCCTCAAAACAATCATAACATGATATAACCAAATGGTATCTTGCTAGCCCTTTCTGAGACCGCAAAACATAAATGCAGAGCACCTTTAAAGATCAAGGACTGACTAAACATTGTAATTCATGGTAAAAGTGATCCAGTCAAGTCATACCCAATATAAACCAATAGTAATGAATGCAAATGATAGTGTGCTCTCCAGCGGGTGATTTTTAATAAAAAGGGTGATGACTCAACATAAAAGTAAATAGATAGGCCCTTCGCAGAGGGAAGCAGGGATTTGTAGAGGTGCCAGAGCTCGATTTTAAAATAGAGATTGAATAACATTTTGAGCGGCATACTTTCACTGTCAACGCAACAACTATGAGATGGCTGTATCTTCCATACTACATGCATTATAGGCAGTTCCCAAACAGAATGGTAAAGGTTTATACTCCCCCAACCACCAACAAGCATCAATCCATGGCTTGCTCGAAACAACGAGTGCCTCCAACTAACAACAACCCTGGGGGAGTTTTGTTTAATTAATTAGATTTGCTTTGATCTTTTTTGGATCATGGGACTGGGCATCCCGGTTACCGGCCCTTTCTCGTGAATGAGGAGCGAAGTCCACTCCTCTTGAGAATAACCCACATAGCATGGAAGATATAGGCAACCCTAGTTGAAACATGAGCTGCTCGAGCATACAAAACAGAATTTCATTTGAAGGTTTGGAGTTGGCACATACAAATTTACTTGAAACGGCAGGTAAATACCGCATATAGGTAAGTATGGTGGACTCATATGGAACAACTTTGGGGTTTAAGGAGTTTGAATGCACAAGCAGTATTCCCGCTTAGTATAGGTGAAGGCTAGCAAAGACTGGGAAGCGACCAACTGAGAGAGCGACAACAGTCATAAACATGCATTAAATTAATTCACAACGAGTACAAGCATGAGTAGGATATAATCTACCATGAACATAAATATCATGAAGGCTATGTTGATTTGTTTCAACTACATGCGTGAACATGTGCCAAGTCGAGTTCCTCAATTTATTCAAAGGAGGATACCATCCCATCATACCACATCATAATCATTCTAATAGCATGTTGGCACACAAGGTAAAGCATTATAACTCATAGCTAATCAAGCATGGCACAAGCAACTATAATATCTAAATGTCATTGCAAATATGTTTATTTCATAATAAGCTGAATCAGGAACGATGAACTCATCATATTTACAAAAACAAGAGAGGTCGAGTTCATACTAGCTTCTCTCATCTCAATCAGTCCATCATATATCGTCATTATTGCCTTTCACTTGCATGACCGAACGATGTGTATAATAATAATAGTGCACATGCATTGGACTAAGCTGGAATCTGCAAGCATTCAACTCAGGAGATAAGACAAAGTAATATGGGCTCTAAGTTAAATAAACAATCATGCATATGAGAGCCACTAAACATTTTCAATATGGTCTTCTACTCTCGACCCCCAAAGAAAAAGAAAATAAAATAAAACTATTTACACGGGAAAGCTCCCAACAAGTAAGAAGAAGAACGGGAAATCTTTTTGGGTTTTCGTTTTAATTCGACTACAAGCATGGAAATTAAACTAACTAATTTTTTTGTTTTTCTTAAGGTTTATCAAACACACAAGAAGAAAACTAGAAAAAGAAATTTAAACTAGCATGGATAATACAGTGAAAGAGTATGAGCACCGACGACTAGAATAGTGTGTGAACATGAATGTAAAGTCGGTGAGAAATACGTACTCCCCAAGCTGAGGCTTTTTGCCTAAGTTGGTCTAATGCCAAGGATAGCCTGGCTGATATCGTAGTTGTAACTGGGGTCGTACTGAGATGTAGCGACAAATGCCTCCTGAGCTACGGCGTGCTGGCGAGCCGCCTCCGCTCTCCCCTCGTGTTCAGCTGCTTCCTCCCTGGTAACAACATATCTTCCTTTTGCCTGGTAATCAAAAAGGAGAGGAGCAGGAAGAGTAACATGGACATCGTTGCGTCTGTCATAGATTAGTCAATACTGGAGGAATTATTCATTCCTCTTAAGAAAATGATGTTGGACTATAGCGTCATAATCCAAATAAGCAGGAGGTAACATCATATCCCCCTCTCGTGGGGCTATTCCAAGATAATTAGCCACACGGGTCGCATAAATTCCTCCAAATAAATCTCCCGCTCTACCATTATTATGCAACCTACGTGCAACTATTGCCCTCAAGTTATAATCTTTATAACCTAACACGGCACTCTTGAGGACACAAAGATCAGGGACACACATATGACATGCTTCATCTTGACCGTTAATGCATCTACCAATGAAGAGAGCAAAATAATGTATAGCAGGAAAATGAATGCTCCCTATGGTAGCTTGTGCAATATCCCTGGATTCTCCCACAATAATACTAGAAAGGAAATCCCTAAATTCAGATTTGTGGGGATCATTAATATTACCCCACTGAGGAAGTTTGCAAGCAGTTGTAAAATCCTCTAAGTCCATGGTATAAGATGTATCATAGATATCAAATAGGACACTAGGAGAATTACGTGTACAGTTATATTTAAACCTTCGCACAAATGAATCAGTCAATTGATGGTACTGAGGACACTTCTCTTGTAAGAAGTCCTCCAGATCAGCATTACGCACATACGCGTCAAATTCCTCCTTAAAGCCTGCTTCGACCATAAAATCATCGGATGGCCACTCACAAGCTCGTACATCTGCGTCCCTCGGTAATTCAACGTCTTACTCACGTATAGCAATCCTGGGTCCTTTCTTTACCGAGGAACCACCTTGGTACATTCTCCTAGACATAATTCTTTTTCAAGCAACAATCTCCCAAAGCAGTTTTGTAAATGGAGCTTTGAGCAAGGAGATCAAAAATCGCAGCAAAATGAGCTAGAACTCGTGCTTGAGCTGGATGAGGATTTTTTTGGGAAGAATATGGAGTGTGTGGGTGCTGGCATAAGTGGAGGGGGGCCACCAGGGGCCCACGAGACAGGGGGGCACGCCCTCCACTCTCGTGGCCTGGTGCTTGCCCCTCCTGCAGTGATTTTAGTGCCTAAAATCCTCAAATATTCCATAAAAAATCATACTAAATTTGCAGGGCATTTGGAGCACTTTTATTTTCGGGATTTTTTTATTGCACGGATAATTCAGAAAACAGACAGATAATACTATTTTTTGCTTTGTTTATTCTAAATAACAGAAAGTAAAAAGAGGGTACAAAAGGTTGTGCCTTCTAGTTTCATCCATCTCATGATCATCAAAATGAATCCACTAACAAGGTTGATCAAGTCTTGTTAACAAACTCATTCTGAATAACACGGAATCGGAGAAATTTCGAATAACACTAAGTTACCTCAACAGGGATATGAACATCCCCAACAATAGGAATATCATACTTTTTCTTGACAGTAGGGAGAGGAAATTCAAAACCTCCAATAATAATAGTTGGAACTTTTCCAATAGAATTGATGCTATGAACTTGAGATTGTTTCCTCGGAAAGTGTACCGTATGCTCATTACCATTAACATGAAAAGTGACATTGCCTTTGTTGCAATCAATAACAGCCCCTGCAGTATTCAAAAAGGGTCTACCAAGGATAATCGACATACTATCGTCCTTGGGAATATCAAGAATAACAAAGTCCGTTAAAATAGTGACATTTGCAACCACAACAGGCACATCCTCACAAATACCGACAGGTATAGCAGTTGGTTTATCAGCCATTTGCAAAGATATTTCAGTAGGTGTCAACTTATTCAATTCAAGTCTACGATATAAAGAGAGAGGAATAACACTAACACCGGCTCCAAGATCACGTAAAGCAGTTCTAACATAATTTCTTTTAATGGAGCATGGTATAGTTGGTACCCTCGGATCTCCAAGTTTCTTTGGTATTCCACCCTTAAAAGTGTAATTAGCAAGCATGGTGGAAATTTCAGCTTCCGGTATCTTTCTTTTATTTGTAATGATATCCTTCATATATTTAGCATAAGGATTTACGTTAAGCATATCAGTTAAGCGGATACGTAAGAAGATAGGTCTAATCATTTCAGCAAAGCGTTCAAAATCCTCATCATCCTTTGTCTTGGATGGTTTAGGAGGAAAGGGCATGGGTTTCTGATCCCATGGTTCTCTTTCTCTACCGTGCTTCCTAGCAACAAAATCTCTCTTATCATAACGTTGATTCTTTGATTGTGGGTTATCAAGATCAACGGCAGGTTCAATCTCTACATCATTGCTTTTGCTAGGTTGAGCATCAACATGAACATTATCATTAACATTATCACCAGGTTCATGTTCATCACTTGATTGTGTTTCAGCATCAGAGATACAAATATCATTGGGGTTCTCAGGTGTGTCTATAGCAGGTTCACTAGAAGCATGCAAAGTCCTATCGTTTTTCTTTTTCTTCTTTTTAGAAGAACTAGGTGCCTCTAAATTTTTTCTCTGAGAATCTTTATCGGTCCTCTTAGGGTGGCCTTCAGGATACAAAGGTTCCTGAGTCATTCTACCAGTTCTAGAAGCCACTCTAACAGCAAAGTCAGGTTTATTATTTAATTCATCGAGCAAATCATTTTGAGCTTTAAGTACTTGCTCAGCTTGAGTAGCAACCATAGAAGCATATTTGCTAATGAGTTTAAGTTCACTTTTAACTCTAGCCATATAATCGCTCGCGCGTCCTATCTCGAAAGCATTATTCTTTAATTGTCTACCAACATAAGCATTAAAACTTTCTTGTCTAGCCATAAAGTCATCAAATTCATCTAAGCATGGGCTATGGAATTTAGTAGAAGGAATTTCAACTTTATCATATCTATAGAGAGAATTTACCTTTACTACCTGTGTCGGGTTATCAAGACAATGTGGTTCTTCAACAGGCGGTATATTAAGACCATGTATTTCTTCAATAGGTGGTAAATTCTTAACATCTTCAGCTTTTATACCTTTTTTTTCATTGATTTCTTTGCCTCTTGCATATCTTCAGGACTGAGAAATAAAACGCCTCTCTTCTTCGGAGTGGGTTTAGGAATAGGCTCAGGAGTTGGCTCAATTGGTTCAGGAATTGCCTGAGGAATCGGCTCAGGAAGAGTCCAATTATTTTCATTAGTCAACCTATTATTCAATAGTAATCAGCTTCGTCGACTGTTCTTTCCCTGAAAACACAACCAGCACAACTATCCAAGTAGTCCTTGGAAGCATCGGTTAGTCCATTATAAAAGATATCAAGTATTTTGTTTTTCTTAAGAGGATGATCAGGCAAGGCATTAAGTAATCGGAGAAGCCTCCCCAAGCTTGTGGGAGACACTCTTATTTGGTTTGCACAAAATTATATATTTCCCG
The DNA here is from genome assembly GCF_002162155.2 of Triticum dicoccoides. Classification (NCBI taxonomy): domain Eukaryota; kingdom Viridiplantae; phylum Streptophyta; class Magnoliopsida; order Poales; family Poaceae; genus Triticum; species Triticum dicoccoides. The sequence goes on along the minus strand of NC_041383.1, from coordinate 245,408,310 downwards.
CAAGGCAGCTTGTTTCTTATGAGCAGGGAAATATTTAGCAGAGAAGTAATAAATCATATCCTGGGGACTACGTACACAACCCGGAGCAAGAGAATTAAACCAAGTCTTAGCATCACCCTTTAAGGAGAACGGAAATATCTTAAGGATATAATAATAGCGAGACTTCTAATCATTAGTAAACAGGGTGGCTATATCATTCAACTTGGCAAGATGTGCCACAACAGTTTCAGATTCAAGGCCATAAAAAGGATCAGATTCAACCAAAGTAACAATCTCAGGATCAACAGAGAATTCATAATCCTTATCAGTAACACAGATAGGTGAAGTAGCAAAAGCAGGGTCGGGTTTCATTCTAGCATTAAGAGACTGCTGCTTCCATTTAGCTAATAACTTTTTAAGATCATATCTATCTTTACAAGCAAAGATAGATCTAGCAGCTTCCTCTTCCATAACATAACCCTCAGGAACAACATGCAATTCATAATCATTGGGAGAACTTTCATCATCACTATCATCAATAATAGCATCTTCAATAATTTCATTCTCTCTAGCCCTAGCAAGTTGTTCATCAAGAAATTCACCTAATGGCAAAGTAGTATCACGCACAGAAGTAGTTTCATCATAAGTATCATGCATAGCAGAAGTGGCATCATCAATAACATGCGACATATCAGAATTCATAGCAGTAGCAGGTTTAGGTGTCGCAAGCTTACTAATAACGGAAGGAGAATCTAGTGCAGAGCTAGATGGCAGTTCCTTACCTCCCCTCGTAGTTGAGGGCAAAATCTTGGTTCTTTCGTCTTTCAAGTTCCTCATAGTGATCAATAGATATAAATCCCAAGTGACTCAGAGAATAGAGCTATGCTCCCCGGCAATGGCGCCAGAAATTAGTCTTGATAACCCACAAGTGTAGGGGATCGCAACAACTTTCGAGGGTAAATTATTCAACCCAAATTTATTGATTCGACATAAGGGGAGCCAAATAATATTATTGAGTATTAGCAGTTGAGTTGTCAATTCAACCACACCTGGATAACTTAGTATCTGAAGCAAAGTATTTAGTAGCAAAGTAGTATGATAATAAAGGTAACGGTAGCAAAAGTAATATTTTTGGGTTTTGTAGTGATTGTAAAAATAGCAACGGAAAAGTAAATAAGCGAACACAAGATGTGAAAAGCTCGTAGGCAATGGATCAGTGATGGATAATTATGTCGGATGCGATTCCTCATGTGATAGATATAACATAGGGTGACACAGAACTAGCTCCAATTCATCAATGTAATGTAGGCATGTATTCCAAATATAGTCATACATGCTTATGGAAAAGAACTTGCATGACATCTTTTGTCCTACCCTCCCGTGGCAGCGGGGTCCTTGCAGAAACTAAGGGATATTAAGGCCTCCTTTTAATAGAGAACCGGAACAAAGCATTAACACTTAGTGAATACATGAACTCCTCAAACTACGGTCATCACCGAGAAGTATCCCGATTATTGTCACTTCGGGGTTGTCGGATCATAACACATAATAGGTGACTATAGACTTGCAATATAGGATCAAGAACACACATATATTCATGAAAACATAATAGGTTCAGATCTAAAATCATGGCACTCGGGCCCTAGTGACAAGCATTAAGCATAGCAAAGTCATAGCAACATCAATCTCAGAACATAGTGGATACTAGGGATCAAACCCTAACAAAACTAACTTGATTACATGGTAAATCTCATCCAACCCATCACCGTCCAGCAAGCCCATGATGGAATTACTCACGCACGGCGGTGAGCATCATGAAATTGGTGATGGAGGATGGTTGATGATGACGACGACGATGAATCCCCCTCTCCGGAGCCCCGAACGGACTCCAGATCGGCCCTCCCGAGAGAGATTAGGGCTTGGCGGCGGCTCCGTATCATAAAACGCGATGAAACTTTCTCTCTGATTTTTTTCTCCGCGAGACGGAATATATGGAGTTGGAGTTGAGGTCGGCGGAGCCTCAGGGGCACCACGAGACAGGGGGGCACGCCCAAGGGGGATGGGCGCGCCCCCACCCTCATGGACAGGGTGTGGGCCCCCTGGTCTTGATCCTTTCGCCAGTATTTTTTATATTTTCCAAAAAGTGCCTCCGTGGATTTTCAGGACATTCCGAGAACTTTTGTTTTCTACACATAAAACAACATCATGGCAGTTCTGCTGAAAACAGCGTCAGTCCGAGTTAGTTTCATTCAAATCATGCAAGTTAGAGTCCAAAATAAGGGCAAAAGTGTTTGGAAAAGTAGATACGTTGGAGACGTATCACTCCTTCCTCTAGCGCTGCCCCTCATTCTCATGGTCTCCAGTAGCCGGTCCACTGTGATTCGTCCAACGCACTACTCCGGCGGGCGCTACACAACTACGGCTGATGCCACACTGCGGCAGAAGGAACCTTATTCCCCCTCCCCTCCTCCCAGGCCATGGCCTTGAGGTGATGTTGAAGGATGTGCTCATCCAACAAGGTGAGGATCTCCTCTATTTTTTTGCCAAATTTTCATCCTGATCCACTATACGATGAATTGCCATGAGCTGCTTCTGCTGCTGCTATATGATGCATTGCTATGAGCTGCTTCTGCTACTGCTATATGATGAATTGCTATGAGCTGCGGCTGCTATAAGATCAATTGCTATGAGCTGCTGCTGCTATAAGATCAATTGCTATGAGCTGCTGCTGCTATATAATGAGTTGCTATAAGCTGCTCTTGCTACTGCTGTATGATGAATTGCTATGAGCTACTCCTGCTGATGATATATGATGAATTGCTATGAGCTGCTCCTGTTGCTGCTATATGATGAATTGCTATGAGCTGCTCCTACTGCTGCTATATGATGAATTGCTATGAGCTGCTCCTGCTACTGCTATATGATGAATTGCTATGAGTTGCTGCTGGTATATGATGAATTGCAGACTGCTGCTGCTGTATGATGAGTTGCTATGAGGTGCTGTTGCTGCTATATGATGCTTTCAGGTGGTGCCGCTATATGATAATAACCAGCCACTTGGACCATCGAATTTCAATAAATAATTGTTCTTCATTTAAATGTCGGTCATGCGTTCTTCGTTTAAATTAGGCAATGGGATCTCTGTGGAAAACATTGACCAAAGTAGATTGTGCCAAGTAGATGGTATCTTTGTATTTGCATTTTGAGAAAATAGTGATGGTCTATTTTCCTATCATATTAATTACTGCACTGGGTTCAATTTGTGATGTTTGCAAGTCAAATTAATTTTCATATGGGCAGCAACATGAAAAAAATATAATGCAATCTAGACTTTTCACTGATCATACCAAAGATAAGCTGAAAACGCAATGAAAAGAACTGGTTGGCTTATTACATGGAGCTTATATTCACAGGTGCTTATTTTCTTAGGATAACTAGTAATAACTGTCCCTAAGAAACTTGGCCAATAGAACTGACATACAAATAACATGTCACGATGATTGCAATGGAGGAGTGACGTACCATAGCACACTGTATAGGCTCACCGCCGCCTCTCCTTTTTTTTGCGATGTTCCATGAAATTGCCACATACATCTTGTACTTTTTCATTGTGTAACCATATCTGCAAGTTGACACGGCTAATTTCAGACATCTCTACATGATAATACATTGCATATCCCTTGCACATATTTAAACCACCAATTAATGATTGTGTGCGTAGCATAAAATAGCCATGACTCTGTGTGCTGGACTAGCAGGCACTCTAAGGGAGCCTAATGTAGTGCACTAGAATTCCTACGTGCCACCTACAATTTTGTGTAATGTATTGTCTCTGTTCCTAAATATATGTCTTTGTAGAGATTCCAGTATGGACCACATATAGATGTATATAGATGCATTTTCGAGTGTAGATTCACTCATTTTGCTCCGTATGTAGCCTATAGTGGAATCTCTAGAAAGACTTATATTTAGGAACGGAGGTACGAGGTAGTATCATGTATGACATCTACATATCTAATTTAGCAGCCAGTAATAGAAATCATTGCCTGCACAGAGGGATTACTGTTCGAAAATCCTAGCAAAGCATGCTGGCAGGCACAGAACAATACAAGAGAGAGAAACGCACTTACAAGATCATAGCAATGCCTCAGTCCAGGATCTTGGTTGGCCAATCTGTTAGATCCAGAAGAAAGATCGTCCTTGTAGTTTTTGCCAGCTGCATAACAGGTAACAACGACCTGTTAGTATAGTTGAAGTACATCGGGTAGGTGATGCTAGACGGGTTTAAAGGTGACAAGTACCTAGGCCATGGCGGGTGCTTGGCATCTTGCCAGACAATGGGAATCAGGTTAGAAACGTCAAGGGTGATGACGTTGCGCTGGCTGTCGGGGTCCGGTAAGGAGATCTAGAACCGTCGAGTAGGGTGTTTGTGGAACGGCTCCAGTAGGGTGGACTATGGTGTGGGCGAAGCGGATCTGTGGCCGTGGACGAGGGCGTAGGTGAAGCTGCTCTGGTGGTTGGGTTAAGGATGATGTCGATGATGCGGATCTGCGGCCGTGGATGGGACGTCAGAAGCTGCTCCGGTAGGTTGGATGAGGGTGCGAGGAAGCGGATCTGAGGCCGTGGGCTTGTGAGTTCGCAAAGCGGCCCCGGTAGGGTCGAGAATGATATAGGCGAAGCTACTCCGGTAGGGTTGATAATGGTGTCGGCGAAGCGGCTTCAGTAGGGTTGAGGAAGGTGTCGGCGAATAGGATCAGAGGCCGTCGACGGGGGCGTCAGTGGGGCGGCTCCGGGGGGTATGGACGAAGTGTCTCCGGTGGGGAGTACGAATGAGCCGCTGCAGATGCGCGACGGTTGACGAGAGTACCAGCATAGCAGATCCGGTGCCGTGGACAAGGCCGACACTAGATGGGCCATGGTACAGTGGTGGATGAGCAGTCTACTTGTTTCTAGGGGAGGTGGGAGGGGTAGATGTGGCCGCAGAAGCAGATCCAGCGAGGTGGACGCCGCTGGCAGTGAATGGGCTCTGGTAAGCCGGTGGATGAGCAGTCTAGGGTTTCGAGAGGGAAGGGGAGAAAGGCCGATGAAGTACGGACGGCATGATGTAAGATGCTCTGGTGCTGTGGAGTTAGTCGTTTTTGCGGGAGGGGGAGAGGAAATGGGGGTGCCGTGTAGTGGGGGGAACTGGAAGTTACCAAAGCAGCCCCGACCTATTATGTAGATGAGGGCGGTATTGTAACTGTTGGTCTCCGTGCACCAAGGACAAAAGGGGAATTTCACATGATAAAGACTAAGGTGGCAGAAACTTTAGAAGGAGGCGGGAGATTTTGCCGCCCGCGGGATCGTCCGTATCCAGTTTCAACTAATTTTAGACCGTGCTAGCGGGAAGGTCATGCTAGACTGTGTACACGGGGCACGCGTCAGCAGTTAATAACTGGTGTGAAGTCCACACCAGAAAAAAAGACAATAACTCGGGATGATGCGCCGATAACTTGGACATTCACACGGGCGCGACCAATCGTACGGGTGTAGTGGTGCATTCACAAAAAAAGGATCAAATGCTTAGCCTATGTATTTCTCGTGTAAATAGATAATTTAGTGCCATTGGTTATATACTTTAAACATAATGCATTGACGTGTTAGTGTAGAGGCGCACAAAAAGAAATGGATATTGTAGTCCGCTACTTAAATGTGTTACCTCATATGATTGCATAGCCTCCATTTCATAAATTGCGTACCCGTTGAATTCATATATGAATATTACATATATTACTTCATAATAGAACCTTAACTCATCCAAGACTAATGAATTTGAATGCAAGAGTAACAATGGTGCATGTACATGATAGCTACATTGGTTGTTTGAAGAAACATCAATGTAACTTTGGCATGCACAACTAAAAAGGTTTATTTAAATAGAAAAAATATGATATGTGAGTGTCCAATCTTTATAGCGTTGAATCGATATTGTACCTTTGGCCACGATACGAAGTAGATATTGATTTATGTTCAAGCGATGCACGTCCATGATCGCTAGATAGTGATACATGAATGAATTGTGCAATCTCTCTCACACGCATACATATCTCATTTCCCTGTGGGCATCAGAATCACACACGCGCACTTCATGTATTTCTCTCCCTCTGTCAAGGTTAGAATTCGTCTTTCTACCCCGTCCTACAAGTCTCTCACACAGAAACACACACGCTCTCTTTGTCTAACACGCCCACCCCTTTAATTTCGCCCACCCGCAGCCACTAATGTCTCAAAGTATAATAATGTCTTTCACACATATGCCTAAGGTTAACTTGAGTTCTGGAACCATATGAATACATACAATAGGATTCCAGCAGAGCACCTTTTGTTTTGAGATTTCTCTCTCTCTCTCTCTCTCACACACACACACACACACACACACACACACACACACACACAAACACACACACACGCGCGCGCACATTGTTTCTCGCTTCATTTTTTCCGGCACTTGCATGCACACCGTTTGTTTATCTTCGTGATGCTTTAAGTATGCCTCGCACAAATGCTATCTACCTATCCCTTAATATAGCTAGATATGTGTCACACAAACTCCTTCTCCCTACTAGCAAGATGCCCATGCGTTGCACGGAATATCAAGATGCATTTGTATGAGTAGTTTATCTTGTGGGAGAAAAGGATGAACGGGGGAATGCCTTATTTGCAAATGCGGAGAGGGGTGTGGGTATCTTTTTGCAAAATTGCCATAGTTACCTTCCTATCCGTCAGATATAAATCGGATGGCCTATATTCCAGGATGGCAGGAACACCTCATCACCAACTCTGTTTTTTTATAAGAGTAGAGATATGTAAGTGTCACTGCCCCCCCCCCCACACACACCCACACACCCACCCACACACACACACACTTCCCAACACCGAAGGAGTAGGGTGACACCTCGATCTT
>NC_041383.1:245380585-245401292 GCF_002162155.2 Triticum dicoccoides | reverse complement strand
GATCTGATCGTAATCTGTAATTGGTTTCTCTCTCAAACATTGTGTCTCTGTGCCTCGCTCAGTAGCCCCCTCGATAGTAGACTTCTCGCGCGCGCACAACTGTAGTGACAATGACGCTGAACCCAGTGTGCCTCGTTTTTACCGGCCTCATGTGATAGTTTTCACCCTGTTTTCTGTTAATTAACAAGCCAACCTTTTCTTTGTTACTACTAGTGAATCTGAAATCATTCGGGGCAGCCATAAAATATATCACTTCAACCCAATTATCGCAGTAACTATTTTAAAAGAAACTAGCTAGATGCCCGTGCGTTGCACGGAACATCAAGATGCATTTGTATGAGTAGTTTATCTTGTGAGAGAAAAGGATGAACGAGGGAAGGCCTTATTTGCGAACGTGGAGAGGGGTGTGGATATATTTTTGCAAAATTGCCATAGTTTCCTTCCTATCCATTAGATATAAATCCGACGGCCAATATTGCAGGATGGCATGCACACCATCATCACCAACTCTGTTTTCTACTCCCTCCGTTCCTAAATATTTTTCTTTTTAGAGATTTCAACAAGTGACTACATACGGAGCAAAAATGAGTGAATCTACACTCTAAAATATGTCTACATACACATCCGTATGTGGTAGTCCATCTGAAATCTGAAAAAGACAAATATTTAGGAACGGATGGAGTATAAGAGTAGACATGGAGATATATCTCCAGCATGGTCTACAACAAAAATGTGCTGGACTGGTTAGCGCTGGATGCTCGCAACGCGATGACATGAGTTTGAATTCTGTCTTTAACTTCAGATTTTTATATTATATATTACTTATTTAATATATACTTCTTTCGCTACTATACTGACAGTGGAACCCACAGAGTACTTAGAATACAAGATTAAGGATGGACTTGTTTCTTTTTAACTTTCTGTACGAAGCTGTAGCCACCCTGCAAGTCACGTGTACACTGTACATGCAATTAACTTTTTATAGAGGGACAATCATACACGCAATTAACTCAAATGGATTGGATGTCACTCTATTATTTCCAGCATAAGAGCATCTCCAACGGCAGCCTGCAAATTTCCTTCCGCTTCCTTCTGTGGAGGACGACATCAAATGTCAGCAGCATACATTTTCACAACTCTAACCAACCAGATGAAATTCGTGCAAACACGGACTGATTTCATATAAGCATGAAGGATTTTGTATAAAAAAGCTGGATCTTCATATAAACATGATGGATTTCATTACATTTACATGAACTAAGCAGTGCCAATCCGGCTCTCTTGGTATAATTAATACTCCCTCCGTCCGGAAATACTTGTCCTAGAAATGGATGCATCTAGACTTATTTTAGTTATAGATACATACAATTCATCCATTCTTAGAACAAATATTTGCCGCCAGCTAGAGAGGGAATTCATAATCTAAATGGCCGCCCGTGGATCTCTTTGTCTTCCTCATGCCCGTCAGACACTTGCGGGGTCGACGAAGGTCCTCGGAAGAGACGAAGCAGCAAAGAAACCACCTGAATGCGCAGTCGTCGCCTCGGCGGTGGCCTTCATGCGACCCAAGTGGCGGTGGCCTCCCGTGTTCTACTTCTCCTCGATGATGGCGACAGACACAGAGAAGCTGGGCACCGACTCGTCACTCTCCACGCACCCGGCTTCTGTCTCTACCTGCATGGCGCTACCGCAGGCACGGGAGGCGTGCCCACAGACACTGGTGGCGTGGTACGACGCGGCAGCGATGATGCCCGTACCGGCATGCTCGCCACCATGCCGGCGTGGAGCAACTCGCCACTCCTCATCGAGCTGAACTGGAGCGGCGAGTTGCTGAATCACGCGCCTGCTTGGGGCGGCAACTAGCTCCATTAGGCCAAGCGAGGTTGGTGAAGCACCGAGCGGCCTCGCCCGTATCCGGAGGGCTCGGCGGGCCACCCAGCCGGGTAATATGTCGGAGAACGGCTCCTCGGAAGCCATCAAAAGAGTGGAGAAAATGGTGAAGGAGGAGATGGGGGAGCGGCAGAGGGGTGTGATTCTTGCCCACTGTTTGTCTGGCCTCGTGTAAATAGAGGGCGAACGGTAGGAGCTTGGCCGGCGTCTGGTGTCGTTTAAACTGAGGGCGGACGGGAGGAGCTCGGCCGGTGTTGCGTTTATTTCCGGCCCGCTCATGAACGAACGTGTGGCCAGAGTAGGTTTCTCGGTCTGCATGCGGGTTTAACGGAGGGGTTTGATGGAGGCGAGGAGGCGTGTTCAGCCGGGCGTGCAGCGGGTGGCGCAGTACTATTTGATTTGACAACGGGCGGCGTAATTCCTGATACGGCTTTAATGCAGACAAGGGAGGGAGTAGCAGTTCCCAAAATGTTGAACGGCCAATGCATCCTCCTTCAATAAATGCATGAGGGAAGTAATGGGAGGAGGACCGGGAAAAGAGGCTGCACGATGCGAATGCAACACACTTTGCCCTCATATAAAGGCGCCCCTCCATTCCAATGCATCTACCACATCGTACGTACCTAAGCATTTGCCTAAGCACCTACACTAAGTGCAAAAGAGCTCACTCCAGACCCATGGCGACGATGCGTGCGAGCAGCCAGCGGCTGTGCTCGATGGTCCACGACGCCGGCCTGCGGCATGGCGCCGGGGATTGTCTCCAGACGGTGTTGGAGACCGGCTGGTGGATGGCCGCCGTCGACGCCAACTACGACTCTCAGTTGGACCAGATGATCGTTGCCACCAGCAACAAGTTCACTGTCCTCAAGAAGCTCGTGGACGACATTGCCGTACTCCTCCAGCCCGCGCGCCCAGGCTCCTCATTGCCTGCCACCCTAATCGGCCCCCGTAGCCAGAACCTCTTTCAAGCACTGGTGGCCCTGCGACTGCCCGCCGATGCCATGAAGAATGTCCACCTGGAGATCACGCTCGCCGCGAGGCACCTCGCCCTACAAGAATTCGTCGACCTACACATCCACGTTTACGAGCAAATCGTGTACATAGGTATCTACAAGGCCAGTGAGGATGCTATGATGTTGGCCTTCCTCAACCGGCTGGAAGCCTTGGATGCCTTTGCTGAGAAGCACCTCGACCTCGCCACAAAAGCCACCGCTCCTTAGCTGCCAGTCGGTGGCCCGACGCACTAAGTTGAGGAGGAGGAGGTCGTACGTTGATGGATGCATCTTTCTTCTTGCCTTCTGTAACCACCACTGCGATTGCATCACCATGGCCTTAATTCTTATTATGCTGTTGCATTCTCATTCCCGTCAATACCGACATGTGCGGTCCCTTTGCTTAATTATATGCATCACTGTAACTAGTACTCCATCTGTCAATTTATAAGTTATGCTTACCTTTTCCATTAACTTCGCGCAACGCGCGGGCATCTTGCTAGAAACACTAGAACATGTCGGACCGCGTGTGACCAAATCGACGATGCGCCAACCTAGCTACTACGTACCCTGCTTATCTGGTGGAAATAGCCCCTCCCTAGTGTTTCCAATCGTCATTTCTATCTATCGATCGTGCCAAGGAGCAGAACCAAATTTTACAATTTATACATGTTTCTCTACTCCTACTCCTATAAAAGACTCAATTGGTGATGGTGGTGTGTCTGCCATCCGTCGTTTCTGACCATTAGATCTGCATCTAACGGTTGTGAGGTAAGTTATGGTATTTTTGCAACAATAGCCCACTCCTCTGCTCCAATTTGCAGAAAACCCCTTACTATCTTAAAGCAACCACATCCCTCCCGCACCTCATCAAAACAGCCCGAGAAATATATTTTGAGTGAAAAGTACTCCCTCCGTTCCTAAATATTTGTCTTTCTAGAGATTTCAATAAGTGACTACATACGGAGCAAAATGAGTGAATCTACACTTCAAAATATGTCTATATAACCCGTATGTGATAGTCCATTTGAAATATCTAAAAAGACAAATATTTAGGAACGGAGGGAGTAATATATTAGGAGTATATCAAAACAAGAGTGATTTCTTTCAAGGTTGTGAACAAGTACTACTATTCTACTACTTTGGATCCGTCGCAACGCACAGGCACATTGCTTCTAAAAGGAAAAGGTCTGCCGCGTTCGCGTCGCACCCCCATACGCTCGGGAATCGGGAGTACTCCACGGCCCATCCGGCACGACACATAGCTTAGGGAAGGCGTGTTGCGTAGCATTTTCACTTTCATGTGGGACCATCGTTGAGCAAACCGACTATTGGCAAACCGCACGCCTCCCGCCGCCGGGTTGGAAAACAGAAACGAGGGGAAGATCTAGTTGTAGCAGAGAAGCCAAGAAATTTGGTGTAAGATGGGGCTCGTTGATAGAGTAGGAGCATTCCGTACTAGTACTACTCCTACTAGTACCAAGTTTGTACTATACAACTAGTACTACCACTATACAACTAGTAGGTACGTGCATGGCAGAGCATCGTAGGAACACGGGAAGATCTTGTTTTGGGTGATTTATCTTTTTTCAGTCAACGTAGTATGAATAATATGATGTGGGGGCACCCATGAAGCTTATGTGGCTTGGTTGCATGGCTACGAAAGGTTAGAAAAAAATAAATAGATAATGTGTTTAGAGTGCACTCCACTAAATAGATATACTTTGGATCCATTGCAACGGGCCGGCACATCTATATCTATACCCCCTATATAGTGTGTGAAAAACTTTGAAAGTTGGTCGTTGGATGAAGCCAATCCGACGGTACAAAGATGGCAAATCCAAGCACTACTGGCCGTTGGATATCATCTACATTCCACCAGATTCTGCCACATGTAGAATCTAGAAGACTCCATGGTTGAACTTAATTCATGACTAACTTTGCCACAACTAAGCTTAGGCAAAGTTAGTTCTTCAAAATGAAAGCCACAAGTTGGCAAGCCTAAGGGAATCTTGCCACATTTTTTGTGTGTATGTCATGTGGGGCCTTAGTGTGGCTTGCCTAAGGTGTGGCTTGAACCAAACACTCTCCTAAGTTAGTCAAACTTGCCTAACCTTACGTGTGGCAATCTTTGGCAATCTTAGTCACAAACCAAACAACCTCATAGGGGCTGTTTGGTTCTAGGCCTAGCATTGCCACACTTTGCCACATATATTTGCCAAGCTTGCCTAAGGTTAGTTCATCAAAATGAAAGCCACAAGTTGGCAAGCCTAAGGGAATCTTGCCACATTTTTTGTGTGTATGCCATGTGGGGTCCAAGTGTGGCTTGAACCAAACACTCACCTAAGTTAGTCAAATTTTCCTAGCTTTAGGTGTGGCAACATTTGGCAAAGTTAGTGGTTGTTTGGTTCCTAGCCACACCTTGCCACACTTTGCACACCTAACCTTAGGCAAGTTTGACCAAGTTAGGTAGGTGTTTGGTTCTAGCCACACCTAAGGCAAAGATTTTTTTTATGAGCAGTGAGACCCACATGTCATAGACACAAAAAGTGTGGCAAGATTCCCTTAGGCAAGCCAAAGTGTGGCTAACAATTTGAGCAACTCAACTAAGGAAAGTGTGGCAAAACTCATGTGGCAATATATGGCAAAGATAGTCACAATTCAAATAGCCCCTTAGTCACAAACCAAACAACCCCTAACCTTAGGCAAGTTTGGCAACATCGTATGATAAAGTGTGGCATTTCTAGGCCTAGAACCAAACAACCCCTGTGTCAGCCACAAAAAATGTGGCTAACAAAATGGCCACCACAAGTGTGGCAAGATTTGGCAAGAAGTTGAGTCTATGATATGTGGACCATGTAGCTAGAAAAGTGTGGCAAGCCACAAGTGTAGCAATGAACCAAACACATGCCTAAGATATTGCGGCATGCCTAAGGTCAGCGATGCTTTTCAAATCAAGGTTGTACAGCTCCAGCTTCTGTTTGTCCCCTTCGATGGCTGCCCCACAGAAGTATATGTCCTCCCGAGACAAGAAATTGTGAACTCACCTGGTATGGAGGGCATGTGTATGATATGGTAAACCAAAATATCATCTTCGAGGCACAGTTGAAGGACGGCGGCGCGTTGGATCTTCCCAGTGGCACGCTCCGTGTACTCTGTGTTGAGACCGATGACCCTCGTCTCTACCTTTTCGAGGGAGTTGGATACATTGTTGATCCACTTTCGAACAACCCTTGGGTGGACGGTAACGGTGGCAACTATGCTCGACGAGCCTTCAACGAGGACATGTTGGATGCTAAAAACCTGCATCTCGATCTCTTTCGCCATTTGGAACCGTTGGAACGGAGGGCTATGGTTTGGAGAATTAGGATTAGATGGCTAGTCTAACTGAAGTAGTAGATGATTATTTAAAGAGGTTAAAACAATGTGAACGCAGTGGGGTTTGGATGCAAATGAAGACGAAGGGGAGGTGAAGAAGCCGAGGAAAATCGGTTCCCGATGGAGAAGTAAATGGGAGAAGTGGCGTGCAGTCAGTTGATTAGATGGCTAGGTAGACTAAACGAAATGGCTATGCGGGTAGACTGAGGAGTCGTACCTGTTCGCGTACATGCCCATCCTTCCTGATAGGTGGGACCTATGCAAACAGATAAAAAATGTGTCATAGCTAGTTCAGATGGATATTGGCGCGTGCGTGGGAGACACAACATTCTATTGTTAAGGAATACTCCCTCCATCTAGGTGAGTAAGTCACCTTATGAAAATCAGGTTTTCCCCAAACCTTTAGGCATGGAACATTAACTTCCTGCTCGATCCCCTCCCAACCTCGTTAGCCAGTGTTCTCTTCCTTTGCTACCGCGTTCTACCTTTCCATGTTTCCTCTTCTCTGCATGCCTTCCTTGATGCACCAGAACAACTACTGCGTGCATCACAGCAGGGCATTGATTGGGCCTGCTCGGAGAGCTGAAAAGGCATCCTTATAACTACGTATTAATTGTTGATTTTGCCTCCATTTGTAACAGTGCCATGGTTGGAAGTTTTGCTCGTCCCGGTGCTCTTTCTCATCCAATCTACAGCCACCTAGGTTGCGCTCACTTAGACTGAGGGAGTACACGGTTATCCTCATCAAAGGCCCGTCTTCGTACTTCCTCATGCATGAGAATTTGGTTCTGCTCACAATATGGATGATACCTGGAGGATGAAGTGAACAGGCATGCTAGCACAGGAGACCTATTTCCTCTATACAATACTGGAGTACTCATGCTCCTACTACTACTACTACTAGTAGTAGTAGTAGTAGTAGTAGTAGTAGTAGTAGTAGTAGTAGTAGTAGTAGTAGTAGTAGTAGTAGTAGTAGTAGTACAACTGTGGTACACTTGATGGTCAAAATACTATTCATCCGGTCCTCACAGTGAAGTGACAACACCCTGCGCCTGACACTAGTCCAAGCGGCGTGTTTGGGTTACCAAAGTCAGCCTCACCCTGTGCACTGTGTAGTCTGTCACCGCCGCTGTACAACACATTAGCATGCCTCCCCTCGTCTCCCTCTCCCCTCCCATAGCACCACTCCATCTCTATCTCCATCTCTGTCTCCATCTCACTGTGCCCTCGTGTACCGTTGCCTCGCCCGCCTCCCCCAGTACCACTATTCCCTCGCTAGCCGCTCCAGCACCGACGTCCTTCTCCCTCGTAAATCAAGCCCCCCGAAAACCCCACCTTCCAAACTCCACCATGGCCGAACGCGAACCGCGCAACATCCATATGAGCCGCGATTGGAGCAATCTCCCCAGTGACATCCTCGACCTTTGTTGTTCATGTATGGATATGTTGAGCACCCTGCGGCTGGCTGCATGCTCGAGGGACATGCACACGACCATCGTTGAAGCGAGGCCTAAGCTTTTCAAGACACCCTGCTTGTTGCTATCTGGTCTTGCGAGATTGGCTCACCATGATATGGAGGCGTACATGATGCCTGATAACCCACAAGTGTAGGGGATCGCAACAGTTTTCGATAAATAAGAGTGTCGAACCCAACGAGGAGCTAAAGGTAGAATAAATATTCCCTCAAGTTCTATCGACCACCGATACAACTCTACGCACGCTTGACGTTCGCTTTACCTAGAACAAGTATGAAACTAGAAGTACTTTGTAGGTGTGATAGGATAGGTTTGCAAGAAAGTAAAGAACGCGTAAATAAAAAGTAGGGGCTGTTTAGATAAAGATGCAATAAAGTAAATATAGCGAGTGTGGAAAAGTGGTGGTAGGAGTTGTGGAATTGTTCCTAAGCAACTAACTATGTTACTAGACCGATAATCACTATTGCAATTCTATTTGAGGGAGAGGCATAAGCTAACATATCATCCCTTACTTGGAATTCTATGCACTTATGATTGGAACTCTAGCAAGCATCCGCAACTACTAAAGATTCATTAAGGTAAAACCCAACCATAGCATTAATGCATGAAGTCCCCTTTTATCCCATACGCAAACAACCTACTTACTCGGGTTTGTGTTTCAGTCACTCACGCAACCCACCATAAGCAAATCATAAACATATTGCAAACCCTACAGCGGGAATCCCTCACGCTTGCGCGACACGGAGGGCACAATAGGACAGCACCAATAATAAAACATGCAACTCAAACCAATCATAGCAATTCATCAATCACCGATAGGACAACGAAAGTCTACTCAGCCATCATAGGATGGCAACACATCATTGGAAAATAATATGAAGCATAAAGCACCATGTTCAAGTAGAGGGTACAACGGGTTGCGGGAGAGTGGACTGCTGGATATAGATGGGGGAAGGTGATGGAGATGTTGGTGAAGATGGCGGAGGTGTTGGTGAAGATCGCGGTGATGATGATGGCCCTCGGCGATGTTTCGGCGCCACCAGAAGCAAGGGGGAGAGAGCCCCCTTTCTTCTTCTTATTCCTTGACCTTCTCCCTAGATGGGAGAAGGGTTTCCCCTCTGGTCCTTGGATCCCATGGTGTGGGAGGGGCGAGAGCCCCTCCGAGATTGGATCTATCTCTCTATTTCTCTCTGTTTCTGCGTTCCCAGATTCTACCCCTTCACCGTTTCTTAAATATCCGGAGATCCGTAACTCCGATTGGGGTGAATCTTTCGCCCAGATCTTTCTCATAAAATTATCTTTCTTGCGCCAAAAGAAGAGCATCAACCGCCTTACGGGTGGCCCACGAGAGCCCAGGGCGCGCCTGCCTCCCTGGGGCGCGGCCCCCTGTCTCGTGGCCACCCTGGACACTGTTTCGCGTTGATTTTACTTCCCAAAAATCACAAATATTCCAAAAAAAATCTCCGTCCGTTTTTATCCCGTTTGAACTCCGTTTGATATTGGGTTTCTGTGAAACAAAAAACATGCAACAGACAGGAACTGGCACTGGGCACTGGATCAATATGTTAGTCCCAAAAAATAGTATAAAAAGTTGCCAAAAGTATATAAAAGTTGAATAATATTGGCATGGAACAATCAAAAGTTATAGATACGACGGAGACGTATCAGCATCCCCAAGCTTAATTCCTGCTCGTCCTCGAGTAGGTAAATGATAATTTTTTTTATGTGGAATGCTACCTAGCATAATCTTGATCATATGTCTAATCATGGCATGAATATTAAGACCACGAGTGATTCAAAGCAATAGTCTATCATTTGACATAAAAACAATAACACTTCGAGCGTACCAATAAAGCAATCATGTCTTTTCAAAACAACACGGCCAAAGAAAGTTATCCCTACAACATCATATAGTCTAGCTGTTGCTCTATCTTCATCACACAAAGTATTTAATCATGCACAACCCCGATGACAAGCCAAGAAATTGTTTCATACTTTAATAATCTCAAACTTTTTCAACTTTCACACAATACATGAGCGTGAGCCATGGACATAGCACTATAGGTGGAATAGAATATGATGATGGGGGTTATGTGGAAAAGACAAAAAAGGAGAAAGTCTCACATCGACTAGGCGTATCAACGGGCTATGGAGATGCCCATCAATCGATATCAATGTGAGTGAGTAGGGATTGCCATGCAACGGATGCACTAGAGCTATAAGTGTATGAAAGCTCAAACTGAAAACTAAGTGGGTGTGCATCCAACTTGTTTGCTCATGAAGACCTCGGGCATTTGAGGAAGCCCATCATTGGAATATACAAGCCAAGTTCTATAATGAAAATTCCCACTAGTATATGAAAGTGAAAGCATAGGAGACTCTCTCTATGAAGAACATGGTGCTACTCTGAAGCACAAGTGTGGTAAAAGGATAGTAACATTGCCCCTTCTCTCTTTTTCTCTCATTTTTCTTTTATTTTTCATTTTTTTCATTTTTATTTTCTTTCTTTTTGGTGGGCTTCTTTGGCCTCTTTTTTTATTTGGTCTTCTTTGGCCTCTTTTATTTTTCATAAATCCGGAGTCTCGACTTGTGGGGGAATCATAGTCTCCATCATCCTTTCCTCACTGGGGCAATGCTCTAATAATGATCATCACACTTTTATTTACTTACAACTCAATATCTAGAACAAAGATATAACTCTATATGAATGCCTCCGGCAGTGTACCAAGATGTGCAATGATCTAGAGTAGCAGTGACATAAAAAACGGACAAGCCATGAAAACATCATGCTAGCTATCTTACGATCATGCAAGGCAATATGACAATGAATGCTCAAGTCATGTATATGATGATGATGGAAGTTGCATGGCAATATATCTCGGAATGGCTATGGAAATGCCATGATAGGTAGGTATGGTGGCTGTTTTGAGGAAGATATAAGGAGGCTTATGTGTGACAGAGCGTATCATATCACGGGGTGTGGATGCACCGGCGAAGTTTGCACCAACTCTTGAGGTGAGAAAGGGCAATGCACGGTGCCGAAGAGGCTAGCAATGATGGAAGGGTGAGAGTGCGTATAATCCATGGACTCAACATTAGTCATAAAGAACTCATATACTTATTGCAAAAATCTACAAGCCATTGAAAACAAAGTACTATGCGCATGCTCCTAGGGGGATAGATTGGTAGGAAAAGACCATCGCTCATCCCCGACCGCCACTCATAAGGAAGACAATCAATAAATAAAATTGTGCTCCAACTTCATCACAAAGCGGTTCACCATACGTGCATGCTACGGGAATCACAAACCTCAACACAAGTGTCTCTACTAATCCACAACCAACCAATAGCATGACTCTAATATCACCACCTTTATATCGCAAAACTATTGCAAGGAATCAAATATATCATATTCAGCGATCTACAAGTTTATGTAGGATTTTATGACTAACCATGTGAATGACCAATTCTTGTCATCTCTCTAAATAGATATAAGTGAAGCAAGAGAGTTTAATTCTTTCTAAAAAAGATATGTCCACGCTCTAAGAAATATAAGTGAAGCAAAAGAGCATTCTACAAATGGCGGTTTTCTATGTGAAGAGAAACATGCAATCCAAC
Source organism: Triticum dicoccoides (assembly GCF_002162155.2). Classification (NCBI taxonomy): domain Eukaryota; kingdom Viridiplantae; phylum Streptophyta; class Magnoliopsida; order Poales; family Poaceae; genus Triticum; species Triticum dicoccoides. Next base: position 245,389,939 of record NC_041383.1, on the reverse strand, counting down.
TTCAAATGATATAAGTGAAGCACATGAAGCATTCTATAAAGCCACACTCAAAAGATTTAAGTGAAGTGCAATGAGCATTCTATAAATCAACCAAGGACTATCTCATACCAGCATGGTGCATAAAATAAAAGTGAAAACTAAATGCAAAAGACGCTCCAAGACTTGCACATAATGCATAAACGAAACGAATACGAAAACATACCGATACTTGTTGAAGAAAGAGGGGATGCCTTCCGGGGCATCCCCAAGCTTAGACACTTGAGTCTCCTTGAATATTTACTTGGGGTGCCTCGGGCATCCCCAAGCTTGAGCTCTTGCCTCTCTTCCTTTTCCTCATATCGAGACCTCCTCGTTTAAACACTTCATACACACAAAACTTCAACAGAAAACTCGGTAAGATCCGTTAGTATAATAAAGCAAATCACTACTCTAAGTACTGTAGTAAACCAATTCATATTTTGTTTTTGCATTGTGTCTACTGTAATATAACTTCCCCATGGCTTAATCCACTAATATAAATTGATAGATTCATCAAAATAAGCAAACTATGCATCAAAAAACAGAATCTGTCAAAAACAGAACAGTCTGTAGCAATCTGAACATCCACCATACTTCTTCTACCCCAACAATTCTACCAAAATTAGGAAAAATAAAAAAGTTGTATAGCAAGACAGTGCAAAAGGTATCAGAACCAATTGACGTTCCAATTAAAAATGTAAAATCGCGCACTACAGCCAAAGTTTCTGTCCTGCACCGTACAAACCAACAAGCATTGTAAACATCCTAAAAGCAAACCTTAGCACATTATTTTTATAATACAATGGAATTGTACAAGGGGATAATTATTTTTGTTGAAAAGTTTCTGTAATCAAGATTCACAAAGTTTCCGTGAGCATGAACAAAGTCCAAGGCTAGCTCCCACTTCAACAATGCTTGTCTTTCTCACTTTCACTTTCCTTTTTGAAAAGTTTTTAGGTTCCCCTCTTTATTTTTGTGTTTTTAAACTATATGAAAGAACTCAACAGAAATAAATGACTCTATAAAACTTCCGGGTTGTCTCCCTGGCAGCGCTTTCTTTAAAGCCGTTAAGCTAGGCATTTAGTGCTCAAGTAATGGATCCACCCGGATCCCAAGGTATATCAAAGCCAATTTTAATTAACAATGATTTGTAATTTAGTAGTGAGCACAAAGTAACATATATCATGCAACAATGAAGTCTAACTCTCTTCCTATGCATCGGCATGTCATAAAAGATCAATTCATGCACACATAGTAAAGGCCAATGCATAGTATAAGCAGTTTCTTGCAATTCTATCGTGTTGGAAACATAAAGAGGCAGAGATGTAGTTCCTCTCTCATAATAATTGCAAGTAGGAGCAGCAAGCACATGCATATTATATATATCAGAATCATCATGTGCAACGGTAAAAATCAACCCAACAATATAATTCTTACTAAGCACAAACTTCTCCAATATAGTGTAGTCGAGAGAATTCAAAAATATAAAAGGACTATCATGCGTGGGTGCAATAGCAACAATTTCATGTTTAACATAAGGAACTATAGCAAGTTCATCTCCATAAGCATAATTCATATTGGCATCTTGGCCACAAGTATAGCAAGAATCATCAAAAAGGGATATTTCAAACAAATTCAAGGGATCATAGCAATCATCCTTCGGTAAGCACGAAGGGGAACTAAATAATGTATGACTTGAAGGGTTACTCTCATTAGAAGGTGGGCACGGGTAGCTAATCCGCTCTTCCTCCTTTTGTTTTCGCTCTCCTCATCATCTTTTTCATCCAATGAGCTCACTGTTTCATCAATTTCTTCTTCCATAGCTTCCTGCAAAATATTAGTCTCTTCTTGGACAGCGGAGAATTTCTCAATATATGGTTTAACATTGGCATTAGAAGCATAATTATCATGACAATATTCAAGTATGGCAAAACTTTCAGATTTGTAAAGAGTAGCATCATACTTTTCAATCAAAGAAGCAATTTCAAAAGCACCCTTAAAAGCAACAAATTCTTCAATTTGTTGAAAATCATAGTAATTATAAACACCCTTAGCATACGAAGATACGATTCCATTATCAATAAACTCACATTGGTAGGGAAGGTGTTTCTTAGGGTTTTCACAACAACAAGTAACATCATATATTTCACATAAATTCCAAGCATAGCATTGCAAACATTGAATTTGATCCCATAATAATTTCCCTTTTTCAGATATACGGTGTCGCACATAACAAGCATGCTCATCTAAAGATTTGCCCTCAACTAAGCTAGTTGGGGTTTTAGCACGAGCACATAGGGATCGAAGATTATCCAAGTAAAAAGCTTCAGTAGTGTGATAGATTTTGAGTGGTTCTTCAACCATTGGAGCAGTAGCTAAGAAGCTTCAGTAGTGTGACAAAACTATTTTTTTGGTATTTTGCGTTTCCTACCCATAGATAAAGATAGAAAACAACTAAGAACAGCAAATAAAAATTACTTAGTGATAAAGCAAACAAGCACACACGAGAATATTCACCCCACGCTATGACTCCCCGGCAACGGCGCCAGAAAAAGGTCTTGATAACCCACAATTGTAGGGGATCACAACAGTTTTTGATAAGTAAGAGTGTCGAACCCAACGAGGAGCTAAAGGTAGAATAAATATTACCTCAAGTTCTATCGACCACCGACACAACTCTACGCACGCTTGACGTTCGCTTTACCTACAACAAGTATGAAACTAGAAGTACTTTGTAGGTGTGATAGGATAGGTTTGCAAGAAAGTAAAGAACGCGTAAATAAAAAGTAGGGGCTGTTTAGATAAAGATGCAATAAAGTAAATATAGCGAGTGTGGAAAAGTGGTGGTAGGAGTTGTGGAATTGTCCCTAAGCAACTAACTATGTTACTAGACCGATAATCACTATTGCAATTCTATTTGAGGGAGAGGCATAAGCTAACATATCATCCCTTACTTGGAATTCTATGCACTTATGATTGGAACTCTAGCAAGCATCCGCAACTACTAAAGATTCATTAAGGTAAAACCCAACCATAGCAGTAAAGCATCAAGTCCGCTTTTATCCCATACGCAAACAACCTACTTACTCGGGTTTGTGTTTCAGTCACTCACGCAACCCACCATAAGCAAATCATAAACATATTGCAAACCCTACAGTGGGAATCCCTCACGCTTGCGCGACACGGAGGGCACAATAGGACAGCACCAATAATAAAACATGCAACTCAAACCAATCATAGCAATTCATCAATCACCGATAGGACAACGAAAGTCTACTCAGACATCATAGGATGGCAACACATCATTGGAAAATAATATGAAGCATAAAGCACCATGTTCAAGTAGAGGGTACAGCGGGTTGCGGGAGAGTGTACCGCTGGATATAGATGGGGGAAGGTGATGGAGATGTTGGTGAAGATGACGGAGGTGTTGGTGAAGATCGCGGTGATGATGATGGCCCGCGGCGGCGTTCCGGCGCCACCGGGAGCAAGGGGGAGAGAGCCCCCTTCTTCTTCTTCTTCCTTGATCTTCTCCCTAGATGGGAGAAGGGTTTACCCTCTGGTCCTTGTCTCCCATGGCGTGGGAGGGGCGAGAGCCCCTCCGAGATTGGATCTATCTCTCTGTTTCTCTCTGTTTCTGCGTTCCCAGATTCTACCCCTTCACCGTTTCTTAAATATCCGGAGATCCGTAACTCCGATTGGGGTGAATCTTTCGCCCAGATCTTTCTCATAAAATTATCTTTCTTGCGCCAAAAGAAGAGCATCAACCACCTTACAGGTGGACCACGAGAGCCCAGGGCGCGCCTGCCTCCCTGGGGCGCGGCCCCTGTCTCGTGGCCACCCCGGACACTGTTTCGCGTTGATTTTACTTCCCAAAAATCACAAATATTCCAAAAAAAATCTCCGTCCGTTTTTATCCCGTTTGGACTCCGTTTGATATTGGGTTTCTGCGAAACAAAAAACATGCAACAGACAGGAACTGGCACTGGGCACTGGATCAATATGTTAGTCCCAAAAAATAGTATAAAAAGTTGCCAAAAGTATATAAAAGTTGAATAATATTGGCATGGAACAATCAAAAATTATAGATGCAATGGAGACGTATCAATGCCCCTCGACTTTAGTCCGATCTCCATTAGCCGAAACTTCTTTGCAGGTATGTAGTGGGTCGCCGTACATCATTTCCCTGGACTTTGACCCGATCACCATCGCCCGAGACTTCTTGGCAGGTATGTACTGGGTCGGCATGAACTCCCACTGGATGGCTGCCTTTAGAGAAGACGGTAAAAAGTTGGTGCTCGTGAACTTCCAGACCTCCCATGAGATTATCCTTCCTCCGTTGGATTATATAGAGTTTTGCCATCATGGTCCAAGTCATCTAGATTACCACGTCAGTTGGACGGACCTTGTTTTGCAGAAGATTGTAATCTGCCAAGTGCCCACACGACATGCGAATTACGCAGACTTCAAGCTAATTGCCTTGTTCGACCGCGGACTCGCCTATCTTTACGCCGGTGCCTTCTTTAGCTGGAGACAACTCAGCTCGCAGTGGATCATCGTCAAAGCTGATACACACTTATGTGATGCTATTGAACACAATGGCATCATCTACGCGATCGACAAAGCAGATGGCACCACGTATTGCTGGGATGGCGTGTGTAAGTTGTTTCCATCTCATATTAATGATGACGCCATGACACTGTTTGAACTTTTTGTGATGATTGGCATATCCCTGTTTGAGCAGAATTTGAGTAGAACTATGGCAATGTATTAGAGACACCGTAAATCAGCTATATTTGGAATGAGTTAATTCATGCGATTGTGACCATGTCATTACAGCCAATTTGTACCCCTGAATAATCAAAAGGTTAGTAATATATGGATATTCTCCTTATTTTACAGTAATCTATATACTACTACAAAATATGAGTGTGTATCAATGGCCATGTTAGTTTCCTCATTTTCATCATGTAGAAACATGCGCCACACTGTTGGTTTCATCTAACCATATATTAGGGAAGTAAATGTGCATATGGAGAACTTTATATTTGGAAGTAGTGAAATCCTGTAATGCTTACCATGTGTACATACCTATATTCGCTCTTCAGCAATCAATGGCTAGAATAGTATCCTCACAAAAAAATGCCCACAAAACACGAGTATATAACAATGCATGGTCTGTTAGTTACCTTGAAGAATTTGTTTGTGAGGACAGAACATGATTACATAACATGCATGACATGGTAGTTTCCTGTGAAGAATTGATTGCGAGATAACATGAGTATAACCATGCATGGCACTTCTATATTTTCGAACCCAGTATACATTTCCCTGTATTTTCCTCCCGTTCCAACAGGAACATATCAATAATGTTTCTTGCATTATCCTACTCATACTCTAAACAATGCTGATCTTACATTAACAATGCCTGTCCTTTTTGATATGATGCAGTGTCCCTATAGTTACTGCCCTTTGTAATCACAACACCTTTGCCAAAAACAGGGAAGCCGTGCAAAAACCCCATTGTATACAAGCACCGTGAAATACGTGAGTATACGGACAGTGGTTGTTACGTCTATGAGCAGGATACCAACTTGTTGGGGCCTTCAGGATTTTTTAGTTGGAGGCGGGTAAACAGCCTTGGTTCACACTCTTTGTTTCTTGGACTCAATTATCCGATTAACTAGGAGATCACCGTTGGCAAGGACCTTGATGGAAGGGAGGCTCTGTTTGCTATGGAAAACTGTCTCTACACGGCGAGCCCTAGGAGTTCAGGAGCAAACTCCCCTGATTCTCAACGATACAGCCTGCAGCCAAAAGAAGGTGCGAATGACAAAGGCATCCGGATTAACTTTGATCCTTGGATGTTTCAATTACGACAGGCAGTGATGTGGTTCAAGCCTTCAGGTTGATAGGTAATTGGGCTGTTGTGTCGAAGGGTGGAGTACTGGTGTCTCTGGATCACTAGTTGCTGAAGCCGGGCTGCAAATTATGATGGTGTTGGATCATCTCTTCGAATGACTTTGTTGTCTTTGCTGATTGTTCTGGATGGGTAGTTCTTTCTTTTGTTATGCATATTCATTGTCATTTGGTCATCCTCGTCTATGTCACTCTTACTATGTAATAGTTGCCTCTGTTTAGAATGCCATTCTCGTCTGGATCACGAGAGTCTGAGCGCTGCAGATGGGTGCGTTTTGGTGGTGTAGCAAGACTTCTTATGAACTATCATGTCTTGTTGTTTATGTCAGTAGTAGTCACTAGTCATAGTTTGAATGTTGTATATATCATTATGTCGAACTGTTTATTGTCTTGAACTACTGGTGGGCTAAATGAGAGCATCACCATCCTCTAGTGTTCAGAGTATATCTCCTTTTTTCAAGTTATATAATTTGAGCTCAGTGTCTTTCCGATGATGTACACTTGTTTGGGCCAGTGAGGTGTCGCTGAATATGGGCCGGGTAGTAACACAATGCCAAACAGGTCAATTATGACTCTCAGGCCGGGCTCTCAAAAGATCCTCAAAAAAGGCCGGGCTCTCTAAAAAATAAATAATAAGGACTCTCAGGCCAACATGTGGGCGCCACCGGTGTTTTCGTGCACTTGCGTGCTAAGAGCATATTGGCGCGTGTTCAAAATTCATGCTACCTTTTCATCCCCAATCTCCCGCCCCTCCCCCAACTTTGGAATCTCGATTCCTACTCTAGTTCCCCCAAATCCCCCTCTTGTACTCCTTGTACTCAAGGGCACTATCATGTCGTCGGTCAACGCGGATCTTCGAGCCGGAGATCCTGAGGTCCGTCCTGCCTTCGGTCGCTGCGTGCTGTGGCTCAACAGTGGCATGGCGGTGCTTGACGACCAGTTTGCTGGCAAAGTGCTGATGGTAACCATCAACGGCGACCGGCCTCCCATCTCACCGGACGACCTTTTCAAAGCTCTTGGCATTGCGCACGACATCCAAATAAGTGACTTGCTCATCGAAGTCTGTCTGCCACCGGCTGATTTCTTCGTCGGGTTCCGAACAACTTTCGACTGCAGTCGTGTGTTCGAATCTTCCCAGCGTTTGTTATGCGATGGCGCGCTGGTGAGGTTTGATCGGTGGCACCCAGGATGGGGCTCAGTGCCCTTAGAGCTTGAGTTTTTAACAAAGCTTACCTTCCACGGAATAACTCGATGTGCTTGGAACAACGAGTCCATGAATGAGCTTATCAACGACCTTGTACGTGAGCTCGTAAGTATGTTTGTTCCTCCAGACAACTGGGCTCTGACGGTTATGTCATGTATGAAGAAGCCGTCCACCATACCGAAGGTGATTGTGTAGCGACCCGACCTCAGATGGTCAAGTCTCTGTGCTCCGGAGTCATCCCTAGATCAGTAATGCTGACACCACACAGTACTTCGAAGGATTTATAACAGAGTAGCAATCACACACTTATTACATCGTTTGTCCAGAAGAGGACTTATTACAATAATCATGGCTTAAGGCCATCTAATAATGATAACAGCGGAAGACTTGGAAGATAAGTGAGTCCATCAACTCCAACGACATCACTGAGTATAGAACCACGACCTAAAAGCACCTTACTTGTCGTCTGAAAAGTCTGCAACATGAAAGTTGCAGCCCGAAAACGGGTCAGCACATGGAATATGCTGGCAATGTAACACATAGAGAATAATGATTGATAAGCCTATACTACATGCATATATGGCTGGTGGTAAAGCTCTATGGTTACAGTTTTGCATAAAGCCAGTTTTTCCCTACTGCAAAGGAATAAATTTATTTAACTATCATGGTGGTTGTTAAACATTGAGAATGGTTGACAACATCCTCAATCCCAATTAAAAAGTACTCATCAAACCCAACAATATTAAATTAGAGTAACATGTTGAGATACAAATGATAGTTCAAGTACTAGATACTCAAGATGTCCATAACCGGGGACACGGCTAATCATGATTAGTTTGTACACTCTGCAGAGGTTTGCACACTTTTCCCCACAAGACTCGATCGCCTCCGCTTGGTTTCTCGCACTACAAGGTGTTTGAGAAACGGATGACCGAGACATAGTCTTTCAGAAGCGCTAGCACCTTACGATGGGTGGACCCCTACACCTACATCCCCTACATCTGCTAGTCCACCACTATAAGAGTTCGCACAACTTAGTCAACTATGCCAGAGCCCATAATGGCTTGTGGCTGCACACATAAGTTACTAGTATGAATTATCTTATGATCCCTTTGAGCCTGGGTGGCGGTCCAAAAGAAAAACAGGCAAGTCCTGGAAACCCCAGGTGCCTCAATCCACCCAGATGTGTATTTAAGTTGCCACCTTAGATAAACCTTTAATTAACAAACTCACATCTGTCATGGATATTCACTCACCCAATCCACGTCTACTAGCATAGCATGGCATAATAAGCAAACGTAGAAGTAACTCCCAAAGGTTTCATAAGTAAAACAGGTAATAGGTACTACCTCATCTACTTCCCATCCCACAATTTAATTAGATCCTAATCATGCAATGTTTGAGGATAGGTCTAATGCAGTAAAACTGGGTAGTAGAAAGGTATGATCAAGTGTTACTTGCCTTGCTGATGATCCGCGAAACCTAGAGATTCGAAGTAACAAGCGGCGCACTCCGGGTGATCTATCGCAGACAAACAACAAGCATACAATAATTACTCATCTAATGCACAGGTAAATCTCGAATAAAAGATCTAACCAGAAAGTTCAACTTAAGAACCCTGGTTGCGAAAAGAATCGAATCAAATAAAGCAACGAAAGTCAAACGACGAAAGAAAATAACTCGGTTCTAGCAAGTTGAAACTAAGTCAAATTTTTACAGTAGCAAAACTTAGTTCAAGTTGATTAGTCGGAACGGCGGTTTCGAGACGAAACTCCAGGCGCTTGAATCACCTGATTCCGATAAACGAGCAAGAAGATAAACTAGAAAGAAGATCGGATCTCAAATCGCTATCAGAAAAATAGCGGAATAAATCCGATGAGAAAGAAAACGATGAACGGTTAAACGAACGGACGTTCGTCAACCGAGGCAAACCAGTGATCATGTTCGTTAAGACGAATGGTCCGGTGAACGCACGCTAACAAAACCGGAAAGAAAAACCAGCGAGAAAAACCGATCTAGGGTTTCGGAAAGAAAACCGAAAAGAAAAACCGATCTAGAAAACCGGAACGATTTACGAAAAACCGAACCGAGGGGAAAAGGTGACGCGGCGCGGGGCTAGTACCTCGAAGAGGCGAGGGGCTCCGGCGGCAGCGGCGTTGGGCGGCGGCGGCGGCACTTGGCGGCGGCGGTGGCAAGCGGCGGCGGCGGCGCTG
>NC_041383.1:245354928-245379952 GCF_002162155.2 Triticum dicoccoides | reverse complement strand
ACTGCTGCGCTGCTGCTGCGGAGGAGGAGAGGAGAGGTGTTGGTTTGATGTGTTAGAGGGGGGGGTGCTTGGGTATTTATATTGGGGAGGGGGAGGGTTTTGCTTGTAGTAGGGGACAAGAATTAGAGTAGGAATAGGAATCCTAGAATAAAAAAACGGAATAACGAAACGGGGTCCAAATCCTACTAGGATTTGTAAAAGAAAAGGAAACAGGGGCGGCTCCCTGGCTCCCTGGCGCGGCGGCGCTAGTGATGGCCTTGGCCTCCTGGCCGGCCGGTGGCTTGGCGGCTTGGGCCTTTGGCCCAAGGCGCTGCGGGTTTTTTTTAAATCGGTTTCGCGCGCAGAAAAATACAGAAAAGAAAATCTAAACGAACTTCAAAAATAATAAAGTAAATTTTCCCCGACTCCTAAAAATGAGTCGAACAAAATGAACTTTTACCCGGGGCCTAAAATGCATTTTTTTAAAACACGCATTTTTCCCTAAGGCAAATAAACTCCGAGAAAAATCCAAAATTTGATTTATTTATTGAATCCTCATTTTCCCTAAATTTTGGGAAAGTCATATTATTCCCTCTCTTATTTTTGATATTGGAAAAGTGTATTGAAGATAAAATAAATAAATCCAATGATCCTCTTTTCATCATTTGAGAGAACTCAAATACGAAAATTTCGAAATCTCCAACTCTCTCCGAGGGTCCTTGAGTTGCGTGAAATTTCTAGGATCGACAAAATGCAAGAAAATATGATATGCATGATGATCTAATGTATAACATTCCAAATTGAAAATTTGGGATGTTACAAACCTACCCCCCTTAAGATGAATCTCGCCCTCGAGATTCGGGTTGGCTAGAAAATAGGTGAGGGTGGTCCTTGAGCAAATCTTCTTCTCTCTCCCAGGTGGCTTCATCCTCCGTGTGGTGGCTCCACTGAACCTTGCAAAACTTGATAACCTTGCTGCGAGTAACTCTGCTGGCATATTCGAGAATCCTCACTGGTTTCTCCTCATATGTTAAATCATCCTTCAACGGAATTGCTTCAAGTGGCACTGTATCTCTTAGTGGTACCTCTGCCATCTCGGCGTGACATTTCTTCAACTGAGAAACATGGAATACGTCGTGAACTCCTGACAGTCCTTCTGGTAATTCCAACTTATAGGCAACTTCTCCCATGCGTTGCAAAATCTTATACGGTCCAACGAAACGTGGTGCTAATTTTCCTTTAACTCCAAAACGCTTAACTCCTCGAAGTGGGGATACTCTGAGATAAACTTTGTCTCCAACTTCATATTCTACCGCCTTGCGTTTTGAATCCGCATAGCTCTTCTATCTGGTCTGGGATACCTTGAGCCTGTCGCGAATCAACTTAACTTTCTGTTCAGACTCCTTAATCGAATCTGGTCCAAACAACTGATGGTCTCCAACTTCGTCCCATGACAACGGTGTCCTGCACCTCCTTCCGTATAAAGCTCCGAAAGGTGCCATCTTCAAGCTGGTTTGGTAACTGTTGTTATAAGAAAACTCCGCATATGGCAAGTTATCATCCCAACTAGATCCATAATCTAGTGCACAAGCTCTCAGCATATCCTCCAAAATCTGATTGACTCTCTCAGTCTGTCCATCTGTCTGTGGGTGAAAAGCTGTACTGAATTCCAGCCTGGTTCCCAATGTTTCGTGCAACTGATTCTAGAACTTTGAGGTAAATTGGGTTCCTCTATCCGATACGATACTCCTCGGAACTCCGTGCAAACACACAATTCTGGTCATGTATATCTTTGCCAACTTAGCACTGCTATAGGTAGTCTTGACTGGAATGAAATGAGCTACCTTTGTCAAGCGGTCGACTATAACCCAAATCGAGTCATAACCTGAACGAGTCTTTGGCAAACCCATGATGAAATCCATGCCTAGTTTATCCCACTTCCATTCGGGTATCGGCAATGGCTGCAACAATCCTGCTGGCTTCTGATGTTCTGCCTTCACTCTCTGACATACATCACAAACTGCTACATACTCCGCGATATCCTTCTTCATTCCGGTCCACCAGAACGTTTCCTTCAAATCCAAATACATCTTGGTATTTCCTGGGTGAATCGAATAGGGTGAATCATGTGCCTCTTGCAGAATCAACTTTCTGATCTCGGGGTCATTTGGCACATAAACACGGTCCTCAAACCATAGGGTATCGTGCTCATCCTCACGAAATCCCTTTGCTTTTCCTTTGCTCATTTTCTCCTTTATATCTGCAATCTCTTTGTCATTTCTCTGAGCTTCTCTGATTTTATCCATCAAGGTAGACTGAATCTCCAATGCAGCTACATAGCCTCTCGGAACTCTTTCCAAACATAGCTCACGAAGATCTTCTGCTAATTCCTTTGGTATTTCTCCAGTCAATAGCGTACTGACATGGCTCTTGCGGCTCAATGCGTCAGCTACTACATTAGCCTTTCCCGAATGGTAATGCAATCTCATATCATAATCCTTGATGAGTTCCAACCATCTCCTTTGTCTAAGGTTTAACTCCTTCTGCGTGAAAATGTACTTCAAACTCTTGTGATCCGTGTACACCTCACAATGATTTCCTATGAGGAAATGTCTCCATGTCTTCAATGCATGCACTACGGCTGCTAACTCCAAATCATGTGTGGCATAATTTAATTCATGAGGTTTCAGTTGTCGTGAAGCATACGAAACAACTCTTCCTTCCTGCATAAGCACTGCTCCAAGTCCTCGACGTGAAGCGTCGCAATACACCTCATAATCCTTGGTCTGATCTGGCAAAATTAACACTGGTGAGGTAACCAATCTTTTCTTCAACTCCTGAAAACTAGCCTCACACTCCTCAGTCCATATGAACTTGGTATCCTTTTTCAGCAACTCCGTCATAGGCTTTGCAATCTTTGAGAAATTCTCAATGAATCTCCGGTAGTATCCTGCGAGTCCAAGAAAACTCCGGATCTCTCCAACTGTCGTTGGTGCTTCCCATTTGGATACGGTCTCAACCTTTGTGGGGTCAACTGCTATACCTTCTCTGGATATAACATGTCCAAGAAATCCAACTTCCCTTAGCCAAAATTCACATTTGCTGAACTTGGCGTATAACTGATGTTCCCTTAGTTTCTCCAAAACCAATCGCAAATGTTCCTTATGTTCCTCTTCGTTCTTCGAGTAAACCAAAATATCATCAATGAACACCACGACGAACTTATCCAAAAACTCCATAAACACTTTGTTCATCAGGTTCATGAAATAGGCAGGTGCGTTAGTCAGTCCAAATGACATAACGGTATACTCATACAATCCATATCTTGTGGTGAATGCTGTCTTAGGTATGTCCTGCTCTCGAATCTTCAACTGATGGTACCCTGATCGCAAATCGATCTTGGAAAACACCTTAGCTCCTTGCAAACGATCAAACAGATCATTTATCATTGGTAGGGGGTACTTGTTCTTGATGGTTACTGCATTCAATCCACGATAATCAACAACCATCCTTAGCGATCCATCCTTCTTCTCCACTAAAAGTACGGGTGATCCCCAAGGCGAAGAACTTGGGCGTATATACCCTTTATCCAATAGCTCCTTAATCTGCTTCTTGATTTCCGCCAAATCCTGTGCGGGCATTCTGTATGGTCGCTTCGATATGGGGCCTGTTTCTGGCAAAAGCTCAATCAAAACTCAATGTCTCTATCCGGTGGCATTCCTAGCAATTCCTCAGGAAATACATCAGGATAATCCTTCACTATTGGCACCTCTTCCTGCACAACTCCTGATAGGCAATTTACATGAGCTCTCCTCGGCTCATGCCATGATACATACTTAATCCTTCTTCCTTCTCGCGTTGTGAGCAAAATCGTGTTGGGGAACGTAGCAGAAATTCAAAATTTTCCTACGTGTCACCAAGATCTATCTATGGAGAAACCAGCAACGAGGGGAAGGAGAGTGCATCTACATACCCTTGTAGATCGCTAAGCGGAAGCGTTCAAGTGAACGGGGTTGATGGAGTCGTACTCGTCGTGATCCAAATCACCGGAGATCCTAGTGCCGAACGGACGGCACCTCCGTGTTCAACACACGTATAGCCCGGTGACGTCTCCCACGCCTTGATCCAGCAAGGAGAGAGGGAGAGGTTGAGGAAGACTCCATCCAGCAGCAGCACAACGGCGTGGTGGTGATGGAGGAGCGTGGCAATCCTGCAGGGCTTTACCAAGCACCTACGGGAGAGGAGGAGGTGTCACGGGAGGGAGGGAGGCGCCAGGGACTCAGGTATAGATGTCCTCCCTCCCCTCCAATATATATAGGGGCAAGGGAGAGGGGGGAGGCGCAGCCTTGCCCCTTCCTCCAAGGAAGGGGTGCGGCCAAGAGGGGGGGGGGAGGAGTCCATCCTCCCCAAGGCACCTCGGAGGTGCCTTCCCCCTTGAGGACTCTTCCCTCCCCAAGTTTCCTTGGCGCATGGGCCTCTTGGGGCTGGTGCCCTTGGCCCATATAGGCCAAGGCGCACCCCCTACAGCCCATGTGGCCCCCCGGGGCAGGTGGCCCCACCCGGTGGGCCCCCGGGACCCTTCCAGTGGTCCCGGTACAATACCGTTGACCCCGAAACTTGTCCCGATGGCCGAAACAGGACTTCCTATATATAAATCTTTACCTCCGGACCATTCCGGAACTCCTCGTGACGTCCGGGTTCTCATCCGGGACTCCGAACAACATTCGGTAACCACATACAAGCTTCCTTTATAACCCTAGCGTCATCGAACCTTAAGTGTGTAGACCCTACGGGTTCGGGAGACATGCAGACATGACCGAGATGTTCTCCGGTCCATAACCAACAGCGGGATCTGGATACCCATGTTGGCTCCCACATGTTCCACGATGATCTCATCGGATGAACCACGATGTCAAGGACTCAATCGATCCCGTATACAATTCCCTTTGTCTAGCGGTATTTTACTTGCCCGAGATTCGATCGTCGGTATACCGATACCTTGTTCAATCTCGTTACCGGCAAGTCTCTTTACTCGTTCCGTAACACATCATCCCGTGATCAACCCCTTGGTCACATTGTGCACATTATGATGATGTCCTACCGAGTGGGCCCAGAGATACCTCTCCGTTTACACGGAGTGACAAATCCCAGTCTCGATCCGCATAAAACAATAGATACTTTCGGAGATACCTGTAGTGCACCTTTATAGTCACCCAGTTACATTGTGACGTTTGATACACCCAAAGCACTCCTACGGTATCCAGGAGTTACACGCTCTCATGGTCAAAGGAAGAGATACTTGACATTGGCAAAGCTCTAGCAAACGAACTACAATCTTTGTGCTAGGCTTAGGATTGGGTCTTGTCCATCACATCATTCTTCTAATGAAGTGATCCCGTTATCAATGACATCCAATGTCCATAGCCAGGAAATCATGACTATCTGTTGATCACAACGAGCTAGTCAACTAGAGGCTTACCAGGGACAGATTGTGGTCTATGTATTCACACGTGTATTACGATTTCCGGATAATACAGTTATAGCATGAATAAAAGACAATTATCATGAACAAGGAAATATAATAATAATAATACTTTTATTATTGCCTCTAGGGAATATTTCCAACAGTCTCCCACTTGCACTAGAGTCAATAATCTAGTTCACATTGATATGTGATTAATACTCAAGGTCACATCCCCATGTGACTAACACCCAAGAGTTCTGGGTTTGATCATGTTATGCTTGTGAGAGAGGTTTTAGTTAACGGGTCTGCAACAATCAGATCCGTATGTGCTTTACAAATCTCTATGTCATCTCCTAGATGCAGCTACCACGCTCTATTTGGAGCTATTCCAAATAACTGTTCTACTTGGAGCTATTCTAAATTGTTGCTCCATTATACGTATCCGGTATCTCTACTCAGAGCTATCCGGATAGGTGTTAAGCTTGCATCGACGTAACCCTTTACGACGAACTCTTTTACCACCTCCATAATCGAGAAAATTCCTTAGTCCACTAGTTACTAAGGATAACTTTGACCGCTGTCCTGTGATCCATTCTTGGATCACTCTTGTACCCCTTGACTGACTCATGGCAAGGCACACTTCAGGTGCGGTACACTGCATAGCATACTATAGAGCCTATGTCTTAAGCATAGGGGACGACCTTCGTCCTCTCTCTCTATTCTGCCGTGGTCGAGCTTTAAGTCTTAACTTCATACCTTACAACTCAGGCAAGAACTCCTTCTTTGACTGATCCATCTTGAACACCTTCAAGATCATGTCAAGGTATGTGCTCATTTGAAAGTACCATTAAGCGTTTTGATCTATCCTTATAGATCTTGATGCTCAATGTTCAAGTAGCTTAATCCAGACTTTCCATTAAAAAAACACTTTTCAAATAACCCTATATGCTTTCTAGAAATTCTACATCATTTCTGATCATCAATATGTCAACAACATATACTCATCAGAAATTCTATAGTGCTCCCACTCACTTCTTTGGAAATACAAGTTTCTCATGAACTTTGTATAAACCCAAAATCTTTGATCATCTCATCAAAGCGCACATTCCAACTCCGAGATGCTTACTCCAGTCCTTAGAAGGATTGCTGGAGCTAGCATACCTTTTAGCATCCTTAGGATCGACAAAACCTTTCTGATTGTATTACATACAACCTTTCCTTACGAAAACTGGTAAGGAAACTCGTTTTGACATCCATCTGCCAGATTTCATAAATGCAGCTAATGCTAACATGAATCCGACGGACTTAGGCATCGCTACGGATGAGAAAATCTCATCATAGTCAACTCCTTGAACTTGTCGGAAAACATCTTAACGACAAGTCGAGCTTTCTTAATGGTGACATTTACCATCATTGTCCGTCTTCCTTTTAAAATCCATCTGCAATCAACAGCCTTATGACCATCGAGCTATTCTGTCAAAGTCTACACTTTGTTTTCATACATGGATCCTATCTCGGATTTTATGGCCTCGAGCCATTTATCGGAATCCGGGCCCACCATCGCTTCTCCATAGCTCGTAGGTTCATTGTTGTCTAGCAACATGACCTTCAAGACAGGATTACTGTACCATTCTGAAGTAGTACGTATCCTTGTCATCCTACGAGGTTCGTTAGTGACTTGATCCGAAGTTTCATGATCACTATCATAAGTTTCCACTTCAATTGGTGTAGGTGCCACAGGAACAACTTCCTGTGCCCTGCTACACACTTGTTGAAGTGACGGTTCAATAACCTCATCAAGTCTCCACCATCCTCCCACTCAATTCTTTCGAGAGAAACTTTTCCTCGAGAAAGGACCCGATTCAAGAAACAATCCATATTGCTTTCGGATCTGAATTAGGAGGTATACCCAACTGTTTTGGGTGTCCTATGAAGATGCATTTTATCCGCTTTGGGTTCGAGCTTATCAACCTGAAACTTTTTCACATAAGCGTCGCAGCCCCAAACCTTTAAGAAACGACAACTTAGGTTTCTCTAAACCATAATTCATACGGTGTCATCCCAACGGAATTACGTGGTGCCCTATTTAAAGTGAATGTGGTTGTCTCTAATGCATAACCCATAAACTATCATGGTAATTCGATAAGAGACATCATGGTATGCATCATATCCAATAGGGTGCAGTTATGATGTTCGGACACACCATCCCACTATGGTGTTCCAGGCTGTATTAGTTGTGAAACAATTTCCACAATGTCTTAATTCTGTGCCAAACTCGTAATTCAGATATTCATCTCTATGATCATATCATAGATCTTTTATCCTCTTGTCACGACGATCTTTCAACTTCACACTGAAATTACTTGAACCTTTCAATAATTCAGACTTGTGATTCATCAAGTAAATATACTCAACATCTACTCAAATCATCTGTGAAGTAAGAACATAACGATATCCACTACATGCCTCAGCACTCATTGGACTGCACACATCAAAATGTATTACTTCCAACAAGTTGCTTTCTAGTTCCATTTTACTGAAAACGAGGCTTTCAGTCATCTTGCCCATATGGTATGATTTGCATGTCTCAAGTGATTCAAAACCAAGTGAGTCCAAACGATCCATCTGTATAGAGTTTCTTCATGCATATCTACCAACAAACATGGTTCGCATGTCTCAATCCTTTCAAAAACGAGTGAGTCCAAAGATCCATCAACATGGAGCTTCTTCATGCGTTTTATACCATTATGACTTACATGGCAGTGCCACAAGTAAGTGGTACTATCATTACTATCTTATATCTTTTGGCATGAAAATGTGTATCACTACAATCGAGATTCAATAAACCATTCCTTTAGGTGCAAGACCATTGAAGGTATTATTCAAATAAATAGAGTAACCATTATTCTCCTTAAATGAATAACCGTATTGCAACAGACATAATCCAATCATGTCTATGCTCAACGCAAACACCAAATGACAATTATTCAGGTTTTAACACCAATCTCAATGGTAGAGGGAGCGCGCGATGCTTGATCATATCAACATTGGAAACACTTCCAACACATATCGTCAGCTCACCTTTAGCTAGTCTCCGTTTATTCCGTAGCTTTTATTTCGAGTTACTAACACTTAGCAACCGAACCGGTATCTAATACCCTGGTGCTACTAGGAATACTAGTAAAGTACACATTAACATAATGTATATCCAATATACTTCTATCGACCTTGCCAGCCTTCTCATCTACCAAGTATCTAGGGTAATTCTGCTCCAGTGGCTGTTCCCCTTATTACAGAAGCACTTAGTCTCGGGTTTGGGTTCAACCTTGAGTTTCTTCACTAGAGCAACAGCTGATTTGCCGTTTCATGAAGTGTCCCTTCTTTCCCTTGCCCTTCTTGAAACTAGTGGTTTCACCAACCATCAACAATTGATGCTCCTTCTTGATTTCTACTTTCGCGGTGTCAAACATCACGAATACCTCAAGGATCATCATATCTATCCCTGATATGTTATAGTTCATCACGAAGCTCTTGCAGCTTGGTGGCAATGACTTTGGAGAAACATCACTACCTCATCTGGAAGATCAACTCCCACTCGATTAAAGTGATTGTTGTACTCAGACCATCTGAGCACAAGCTCAACGATTGAGGTTTTCTCCTTTAGTTTGCAGGTTAAGAAAATCGTCGGAGGTCTCATACCTCTTGACGTGGGCACGAGCCTGAAATCCCAATTTCAGCCCTTGAAACATCTCATATGTTCCGCGACGTTTCGAAAACGTCTTTGGTGCCTCTACTTAAACCATTTAACTGAACTATCACGTAGTTATCAAAATGTGTATGTCAGATGTTCGCAACATCCACAGACGACGTTCGAGGTTCAGCACACTGAGCGGTGCATTAAGGACATAAGCCTTCTATGAAGCAATGAGGACAATCCTCAATTTACGGACCTAGTCCGCATAATTGCTACTATCAACTTTCAACTAATTTTTCTCTAGGAACATATCTAAACAGTAGAACTATAGCGTGAGCTACGACATAATTTGCAAAAGGTCTTTTGACTATGTTCAGGATAATTAAGTTCATCTTATGAACTCCCACTCAGATAGACATCCCTCTGGTCATCTAAGTGATTACAGGATCCGAGTCAACTAGGCCGTGTCCGATCATCACGTGAGACGGACTAGCCAACGTCGGTGAACATCTTCATGTTGATCGTATCTTCTATACGACTCATGCTCGACCTTTCGGTCTCCGTGTTCCGAGGCCATGTCTGTACATGCTAGGCTCGTCAAGTTAACCCTAAGTGTATTGCATGTGTAAATCTGTCTTACACCCGTTGTATGTGAACGTAAGGATCTATCACACCCGATCATCACGTGGTGCTTCGAAACGACGAACTGTAGCAACGGTGCACAGTTAGGGGAGAACACTTCTTGAAATTTATGTAAGGGATCATCTTATTTACTACCGTCGTTCTAAGTAAACAAGATGCATAAACATAATAAACATCACATGCAATTATATAGTAGTGACATGATATGGCCAATATCATATAGCTCCATTGATCTTCATCTTGGGGCTCCATGATCATCTTGTCACGTCATCGACATGCAAGTCGCAATTCCTATTACAAGAACATGATCAATCTCATACATCACATATATCATTCATCACATCCTTTTGGCCATATCACATCACATAGCATACCCTGCAAAACAAGTTAGACGTCCTCTAATTGTTGTTTGCATGTTTTACGTGGCTGCTATGGGTTTCTAGCAAGAACGTTTCCTACCTACGCAAAACCACAACGTGATATGCCAATTGCTATTTACCCTTCATAAGGACCCTTTTCATCGAATCTGTTCCGACTAAAGTGGGAGAGACTGGCACCCGCTAGCCACCTTATGCACCAAGTGCATGTCAATCGGTGGAACCTGTCTCACGTAAGAGTACGTGTAAGGTCAGTCCGGGCCGCTTCATCCCACAATACCGTTGAAACAAGATTGGACTAGTAACGGTAAGCATATTGAACAACATCAACGCCCACAACTACTTTGTGTTCTACTCGTGCATAGAATCTACGCAATAGACCTAGCTCATGATGCCACTGTTGGGGAACGTAGCAGAAATTCAAAATTTTCCTACGTGTCACCAAGATCTATCTATGGAGAAACCAGCAACGAGGGGAAGGAGAGTGCATCTACATACCCTTGTAGATCGCTAAGCAGAAGCGTTCAAGTGAACGGGGTTGATGGAGTCGTACTCGTCGTGATCCAAATCACCGAAGATCCTAGTGCCGAACGGACGGCACCTCCGCGTTCAACACATGTACAGCCCGGTGACGTCTCCCACGCCTTGATCCAGCAAGGAGAGAGGGAGAGGTTGAGGAAGACTCCATCCAGCAGCAGCACAACGGCGTGCTGGTGATGGAGGAGCGTGGCAATCCTGCAGGGCTTTACCAAGCACCTACGGGAGAGGAGGAGGTGTCACGGGAGGGAGGGAGGCGCCAGGGACTCAGGTATAGATATCCTCCCTCCCCTCCACTATATATAGGGGCAAGGGAGAGGGGGGAGGCGCAGCCTTGCCCCTTCCTCCAAGGAAGGGGTGCGGCCAAGAGGGGGGGGAGGAGTCCATCCTCCCCAAGGCACCTCGGAGGTGCCTTCCCCCTTGAGGACTCTTCCCTCCCCAAGTTTCCTTGGCGCATGGGCCTCTTGGGGCTCGTGCCCTTGGCCCATATAGGCCAAGGCGCACCCCCTACAGCCCATGTGCCCCCCAGGGGCAGGTGGCCCCACCCGGTGGGCCCCCGGGACCCTTCCGGTGGTCCCGGTACAATACCGATGACCCCGAAACTTGTCCCGATGGCCGAAACAGGACTTCCTATATATAAATCTTTACCTCCGGACCATTCCGGAACTCCTCGTGACGTCCGGGATCTCATACGGGACTCCGAACAACATTCGGTAACC
Source organism: Triticum dicoccoides (assembly GCF_002162155.2). Taxonomy (NCBI): domain Eukaryota; kingdom Viridiplantae; phylum Streptophyta; class Magnoliopsida; order Poales; family Poaceae; genus Triticum; species Triticum dicoccoides. The sequence goes on along the minus strand of NC_041383.1, from coordinate 245,368,540 downwards.
ACATACAAGCTTCCTTTATAACCCTAGCGTCATCGAACCTTAAGTGTGTAGACCCTACGGGTTCGGGAGACATGCAGACATGACCGATATGTTCTCCGGTCAATAACCAACAGCGGGATCTGGATACCCATGTTGGCTCCCACATGTTCCACGATGATCTCATCGGATGAACCACGATGTCAAGGACTCAATCGATCCCGTATACAATTCCCTTTGTCTAGCGGTATTTTACTTGCCCGAGATTCGATCGTCGGTATACCGATACCTTGTTCAATCTCGTTACCGGCAAGTCTCTTTACTCGTTCCGTAACACATCATCCCATGATCAACCCCTTGGTCACATTGTGCACATTATGATGATGTCCTACCGAGTGGGCCCAGAGATACCTCTCTGTTTACACGGAGTGACAAATCCCACTCTCGATCCGCATAAAACAATAGATACTTTCGGGGATACCTATAGTGCACCTTTATAGTCACCCAGTTACGTTGTGACGTTTGATACACCCAAAGCACTCCTACGGTATCCAGGAGTTACACGCTCTCATGGTCAAAGGAAGAGATACTTGACATTGGCAAAGCTCTAGCAAACGAACTACAATCTTTGTGCTAGGCTTAGGATTGGGTCTTGTCCATCACATCATTCTTCTAATGAAGTGATCCCGTTATCAATGACATCCAATGTCCATAGCCAGGAAATCATGACTATCTGTTGATCACAACGAGCTAGTCAACTAGAGGCTTACCAGGGACAGATTGTGGTCTATGTATTCACACGTGTATTACGATTTCCGGATAATACAGTTATAGCATGAATAAAAGACAATTATCATGAACAAGGAAATATAATAATAATAATACTTTTATTATTGCCTCTAGGGCATATTTCCAACAAATCGTCCTACTTGCGCAATCGATGTTTCCTCCATACATCGACAGCCAATCCATTCCGAGAATCACATCCAATCTTTGGGATTCCAGAACAATCAAATCCGTCGAAAACACATGCTTTCCTATACTCAATGGCACTTGAAAACATCCTTGTCTGGCTGTGTACTCTGCTCCTAGTGAGCTTACTAGGATAGGTGTCATAAGAAGCTTAGTGGGCAGACTATACTTTTCTACAAATCCCCTTGATATGTATGAATGCGATGCACCAGTATCGAAAAGAACAAGTGCAGTAAATGACTTAACCAAAAACTTACCGATTACTGCATCGGGCTGAGCTTCAACCTCCTCCACATCAATGTGGTTCACCTGTCCCCTATTGAAAGGGTTTGGCTTCTTTCCAGAGCTTCCATTTCCACCTTGGCCTTCGGGACATTCATTTGCATAATGTCCGGTCTTGGAACACTTGTAACAGGTGACATGGCTCAGGTCTTTCTTGGCTGGGGTTGATGGTGTGGTCCGGTTCTGGCCGTTGCTTCTTCCATTCCCATTACCATTCTTGTGGCCATTATGGTTGTGCGAACTACCTCCTCCATGGGTATGCTGAAATTGAACTCCCTGCTTAGGTGTATAACGGGGCTTCTGCTGGGCTCCAGAGTTATACTTCCCCTGTGCATACTTCCTCTTACGATTTTCAATCTGCTGCTATTTTCCTTCAATCATGAGGGCGCGGTCTACCAACTCCTGGTAGTTATTGAATCTCGCTACCATCAACTGCATGCTTAACTCATCGTTCAGTCCTTCCAGAAACTTCTCCTGCTTAGCTGCATCTGTAGCAACGTCATCTGGGGCATAACGTGCTAACTTACTAAAATCATCCACATACTGGCCAACAGTCCTTCCTCCTTGGCGTAAGTTGCGAAACTCACGCTTCTTCATGGCCATAGCTCCTGCTGAAACATGGGCAGTGCGGAAAGCTTGCTGAAACTGATCCCAAGTGACAGTGTCTACAGGGTAAGTGGCTGTGAAATTCTCCCACCATGTTGCTGCGGGTCCATCAAGCTGATGTGCAGCAAACTTCACCTTCTCACCATCTGTGCATCCTGCAGTGGTCAACTCCCTTCCTATCTTGCGGAGCCAATCATCTGCTACAATCGGCTCGGTGCTACTGGAATACACCGGCGGATTCAGCCTAAGGAAACGGGTCAAGTGATCCGCAGGTGGTGGTGGTGGTGGGTTGTTGTTGTTATTGCCTTGGTTCTGCACCAATGTTTGAATCAAAGTATTCTGCTGCTGAATCAACTGAGTGATCTCTGGCGGGAAAACAAACTCGGGGTCGCGTCTCGGAGGCATCTGAGGGGTTTACAAAAGATGAGAAATTAGGAATAGAGTGAGGTCTAAGGAGAAAACACTACCCAAATGCTCATGAGACAAATGCACACAAAATCACTTCATTCATTTCAAACAAAGGGCTTACAACGGTCTAACTATCACAAAAGTGCGTGTACTATAATGTTTACATGGATGGATCACTACTAATATGTGGTGGTCATCTATTAATTTGAACCGGTGGAAGACTCCATGATGTCTGCTCCAGCTTCGTCTTCAAAGTCGGGTTCACTTGGATCCGAATCGGTGTCGTCGATGATGATGTAGTTGCTCGGACAGTCGACGTACTTGTCTTCATTCTTGAGCTCTAACTTCTTCTTGAGTTCTTCAATCTCATACTTAAGATCTCTATTGTGCCTTATGACAGCTACGATCTCATCCATGTAGTCCTTGCATAGAGTCTTTAGTTCTCCTTCAAGTTCGATGATCCTTCCCTTCGCATTCTTCAAGTCTATCATATCATTGCACATCTGGTTCTCCTGGCGTCGAATGTGCTGGTTTAACTCCTGGATGAAAGCTGCAATGGATCTATCCTTCTTGGTGCTTGACTATCTCCTAGTCTTCATTCTGGCGTCCGCAAATCTGGTAGATAGTGTCCTTGAGGTCTTCTTGATAAACTTCTCCAATGCGTCCCATGGTGATATGAGCTGCCATGCTCTTTCCCAGACTCCAGGTTGGTGCACTGAAAACACTATCTATGGGCTTGGTGATTGGCGCGAATGTCCTTCCCGGAACATGAGCTTGAATCTTCCAGCGCTCCTCTTCAGGCAGAGTGGCGTTGAAAGTCCCGGTGAAGCTTGGTAGTCCAATGTTCAGGTACTTGGCGACTTCCTTCAAGTGGGATCCAAAAGGTGTGCCTTCATCAGGTTGAGCGTACTTAATCTTGGCGTCCGTCATCCTAAAGAGTAGAAAAGATGAGGAGTTAGAAAATGAGAAGAGAATCGTGATCTATGGCTTTAACTTAGTGGTCGTGTCCTACAGTCAGCGTGTGCTCTGATACCATCTCTGTAGCGACCCGACCTCAGATGGTCAAGTCTTTGTGCTCCGGTGTCATCCCTGGATCAGTAATGCTGACACCACACAGTACTTCGAAGGATTTAAAATAGAGTAGCAATCACACACTTATTACATCGTTTGTCCAGAAGAGGACTTATTACAATAATCATGGCTTAAGGCCATCTAATAATGATAACAGCGGAAGACTTGGAAGATAAGTGAGTCCATCAACTCCAACGGCATCACTGAGTATAGAACCACGACCTAAAAGCACCTTACTCGTCGTCTGAAAAGTCTGCAACATGAAAGTTGCAGCCCGAAAACGGGTCAGCACATGGAATATGCTGGCAATGTAACACATAGAGAATAATGATTGATAAGCCTATACTACATGCATATATGGCTGGTAGTAAAGCTCTATGGTTACAGTTTTGCATAAAGCCAGTTTTTCCCTACTGCAAATGAATAAATTTATTTAACTATCATGGTGGTTGTTAAACATTGAGAATGGTTGACAGCATCCTCAATCCCAATTAAAAAGTACTCATCAAACCCAACAATATTAAATTAGAGTAACATGTTGAGATACAAATGATAGTTCAAGTACTAGATACTCAAGATGTCCATAACCGGGGACACGGCTAATCATGATTAGTTTGTACACTCTGCAGAGGTTTGCACACTTTTCCCCACAAGACTCGATCTCCTCCGCTTGGTTTCTCGCACTACAAGGTATTTGAGAAACGGATGACCGAGACATAGTCTTTCAGAAGCGCTAGCACCTTACGATGGGTGGACCTGTACACCTACATCCCCTACATCTGCTAGTCCACCACTATAAGAGTTCGCACAACTTAGTCAACTATACTAGAGCCCATAATGGCTTGTGGCTGCACACGTAAGTTACTAGTATGAATTATCTTATGATCCCTTTGAGCCTGGGTGGCGGTCCAAAAGAAAAACAGGCAAGTCCTGGAAACCCCAGGTGCCTCAATCCACCCAGATGTGTATTTAAGTTGCCACCTTAGATAAACCTTTAATTAACAAACTCACATCTGTCATGGATATTCACTCACCCAATCCACGTCTACTAGTATAGCATGGCATAATAAGCAAACGTAGAAGTAACTCCCAAAGATTTCATAAGTAAAACAGGTAATAGGTACTACCTCATCTACTTCCCCTCCCACAATTTAATTAGATCCTAATCATGCAATGTTTGAGGATAGGTCTAATGCAGTAAAACTGGGTAGTAGAAAGGTATGATCAAGTGTTACTTGCCTTGCTGATGATCCGCGAAACCTAGAGATTCGAAGTAACAAGCGGCACACTCCGGGTGATCTATCGCAGACAAACAACAAGCATACAATAAGTACTCATCTAATGCACATGTAAATCTCGAATAAAAGATCTAACCAGAAAGTTCAACTTAAGAACCCTGGTTGCGAAAAGAATCGAATCAAATAAAGCAACGAAAGTCAAACGATGAAAGAAAACAACTCGGTTCTAGCAAGTTGAAACTAAGTCAAATTTTTACAGTAGCAAAACTTAGTTCAAGTTGATTAGTCGGAACGGAGGTTTCGAGACGAAACTCCAGGCACTTGAATCACCTGATTCCGATAAACGAGCGAGAAGATAAACTAGAAAGAAGATCGGATCTGAAATCGCTATCAGAAAAATAGCGGAATAAATCCGATGAGAAAGAAAACGATGAACGGTTAAACGAACGGACGTTCGTCAACCGAGGCAAACCGGTGATCATGTTCGTTAAGACGAACGGTCCGGCGAACGCTTGCTAAACAAAACCGGAAAGAAAAACTGGCGAGAAAAACCGATCTAGGGTTTCGGAAAGAAAACCGAAAAGAAAAACCGATCTAGAAAACCGGAACGATTTATGAAAAACCGAACCGAGGGGAAAAGGTGACGCGGCGCGGGGATAGTACCTCGAAGAGGCGAGGGGCTCCGGCGGCGGCGGCGTTGGGCGGCGGCGGCACTTGGCGGCCGCGGTGGCAAGCGGCAGCGGCGGCGCTGGTGAGGGGCGGCGGCGGCATTGGGCGGCGGCGGCAGCGGCTACTGCTGCACTGCTGCTGCTGCGGAGGAGAGGAGAGGTGTTGGTTTGATGTGTTAGAGGGGGGGTGCTTGGGTATTTATATTGGGGAGGGGGAGGGTTTTGCTTGGAGTAGGGGACAAGAATTAGAGTAGGAATAGGAATCCTAGAATAAAAAAAATGGAATAACGAAACGGGGTCCAAATCCTACTAGGATTTGTAAAAGAAAAGGAAACAGGGGCGGCTCCCTGGCTCCCTGGCGCGGCGGCGCTAGCGATGGCCTTGGCCTCCTGGCCGGCCGGTGGCTTGGCGGCTTGGGCCTTTGGCCCAAGGCGCTGCGGGTTTTTTCTAAATCGGTTTCGCGTGCGGAAAAATACAGAAAAGAAAATCTAAACGAACTTCAAAAATAATAAAGTAAATTTTCCCCGACTCCTAAAAATGAGTCGAACAAAATGAACTTTTACCCGGGGCCTAAAATGCATTTTTTTAAACACGCATTTTTCCCTAAGGCAAATAAACTCCGAGAAAAATCCAAAATTTGATTTATTTATTGAATCCTCATTTTTCCTAAATTTTGGGAAAGTCATATTATTCCCTCTCTTATTTTTGATATTGGAAAAGTGTATTGAAGATAAAATAAATAAATCCAATGATCCTCTTTTCATCATTTGAGAGAACGCAAATACGAAAATTTCGAAATCTCCAACTCTCTCCGAGGGTCCTTGAGTTGCGTGAAATTTCTAGGATCGATAAAATGCAAGAAAATATGATATGCATGATGATCTAATGTATAACATTCCAAATTGAAAATTTGGGATGTTACAAACCTACCCCCCTTAAGATGAATCTCGCCCTCGAGATTCGGGTTGGCTAGAAAATAGGTGAGGGTGGTCCTTGAGCAAATCTTCTTCTCTCTCCCAGGTGGCTTCATCCTCCGTGTGGTGGCTCCACTGAACCTTGCAAAACTTGATAACCTTGCTGCGAGTAACTCTGCTGGCATATTCGAGAATCCTGACTGGTTTCTCCTCATATGTTAAATCATCCTTCGACTGAATTGCTTCAAGTGGCACTGTATCTCTTAGTGGTACCTCTGCCATCTCGGCGTGACATTTCTTCAACTGAGAAACATGGAATACGTCGTGAACTCCTGACAGTCCTTCTGGTAATTCCAACTTATAGGCAACTTTCCCATGCGTTGCAAAATCTTATACGGTCCAACGAAACGTGGTGCTAATTTTCCTTTAACTCCAAAACGCTTAACTCCTCGAAGTGGGGATACTCTGAGATAAACTTTGTCTCCAACTTCATATTCTACCGCCTTGCGTTTTGAATCCGCATAGCTCTTCTGTCTGGTCTGGGATACCTTGAGCCTGTCGCGAATCAACTTAACTTTCTGTTCAGACTCCTTAATCGAATCTGGTCCAAACAACTGACGGTCTCCAACTTCGTCCCATGACAACGGTGTCCTGCACCTCCTTCCGTATAAAGCTCCGAAAGGTGCCATCTTCAAGCTGGTTTGGTAACTGTTGTTATAAGAAAACTCCGCATATGGCAAGTTATCATCCCAACTAGATCCATAATCTAGTGCACAAGCTCTCAGCATATCCTCCAAAATCTGATTGACTCTCTCAGTCTGTCCATCTGTCTGTGGGTGAAAAGCTGTACTGAATTCCAGCCTGGTTCCCAATGTTTCGTGCAACTGATTCCAGAACTTTGAGGTAAATTGGGTTCCTCTATCCGATACGATACTCCTCGGAACTCCGTGCAAACACACAATTCTGGTCATGTATATCTTTGCCAACTTAGCACTGCTATAGGTAGTCTTGACTGGAATGAAATGAGCTACCTTTGTCAAGCGGTCGACTATAACCCAAATCGAGTCATAACCTGAACGAGTCTTTGGCAAACCCATGATGAAATCCATGCCTAGTTTATCCCACTTCCATTCGGGTATCGGCAATGGCTGCAACAATCCTGCTGGCTTCTGATGTTCTGCCTTCACTCTCTGACATACATCACAAACTGCTACATACTCCGCGATATCCTTCTTCATTCCGGTCCACCAGAACGTTTCCTTCAAATCCAAATACATCTTGGTATTTCCTGGGTGAATCGAATAGGGTGAATCATGTGCCTCTTGCAGAATCAACTTTCTGATCTCGGGGTCATTTGGCACATAAACACGGTCCTCAAACCATAGGGTATCGTGCTCATCCTCACGAAATCCCTTTGCTTTTCCTTTGCTCATTTTCTCCTTTATATCTGCAATCTCTTTGTCATTTCTCTGAGCTTCTCTGATTTTATCCATCAAGGTAGACTGAATCTCCAATGCAGCTACATAGCCTCTCGGAACTCTTTCCAAACATAGCTCACGAAGATCTTCTGCTAATTCCTTTGGTATTTCTCCAGTCAATAGCATACTGACATGGCTCTTGCGGCTCAATGCGTCAGCTACTACATTAGCCTTTCCCGAATGGTAATGCAATCTCATATCATAATCCTTGATGAGTTCCAACCATCTCCTTTGTCTAAGGTTTAACTCCTTCTGCGTGAAAATGTACTTCAAACTCTTGTGATCCGTGTACACCTCACAATGATTTCCTATGAGTAAATGTCTCCATGTCTTCAATGCATGCACTACGGCTGCTAACTCCAAATCATGTGTGGCATAATTTAATTCATGAGGTTTCAGTTGTCGTGAAGCATACGAAACAACTCTTCCTTCCTGCATAAGCACTGCTCCAAGTCCTCGACGTGAAGCGTCGCAATACACCTCATAATCCTTGGTCTGATCTGGCAAAATTAACACTGGTGAGGTAACCAATCTTTTCTTCAACTCCTGAAAACTAGCCTCACACTCCTCAGTCCATATGAACTTGGTATCCTTTTTCAGCAACTCCGTCATAGGCTTTGCAATCTTTGAGAAATTCTCAATGAATCTCCGGTAGTATCCAGCGAGTCCAAGAAAACTCCGGATCTCTCCAACTGTCGTTGGTGCTTCCCATTTGGATACGGTCTCAACCTTTGTGGGGTCAACTGCTATACCTTCTCTGGATATAACATGTCCAAGAAATCCAACTTCCCTTAGCCAAAATTCACATTTGCTGAACTTGGCGTATAACTGATGTTCCCTTAGTTTCTCCAAAACCAATCGCAAATGTTCCTTATGTTCCTCTTCGTTCTTCGAGTAAACCAAAATATCATCAATGAACACCACGACGAACTTATCCAAAAACTCCATAAACACTTTGTTCATCAGGTTCATGAAATAGGCAGGTGCGTTAGTCAGTCCAAATGACATAACGGTATACTCATACAATCCATATCTTGTGGTGAATTCTGTCTTAGGTATGTCCTGTTCTCGAATCTTCAACTGATGGTACCCTGATCGCAAATCGATCTTGGAAAACACCTTAGCTCCTTGCAAACGATCAAACAGATCATTTATCATTGGTAGGGGGTACTTGTTCTTGATGGTTACTGCATTCAATCCACGATAATCAACAACCATCCTTAGCGATCCATCCTTCTTCTCCACTAAAAGTACGGGTGATCCCCAAGGCGAAGAACTTGGGCGTATATACCCTTTATCCAATAGCTCCTTAATCTGCTTCTTGATTTCCGCCAAATCCTGTGCGGGCATTCTGTATGGTCGCTTCGATATGGGGCTTGTTCCTGGCAAAAGCTCAATCAAAACTCAATGTCTCTATCCGGTGGCATTCCTAGCAATTCCTCAGGAAATACATCAGGATAATCCTTCACTACTGGCACCTCTTCCTGCACAACTCCTGATAGGCAATTTACATGAGCTCTCCTCGGCTCATGCCGTGATACATACTTAATCCTTCTTCCTTCTGGCGTTGTGAGCAAAATCGTCCTACTTGCGCAATCGATGTTTCCTCCATACATCGACAGCCAATCCATTCCGAGAATCACATCCAATCCTTAGGATTCCAGAACGATCAAATCCGTCGGAAACACATGCCTTCCTATACTCAATGGCACTTGAAAACATCCTTGTCTGGCTGTGTACTCTGCTCCTGGTGAGCTTACTAGCATAGGTGTCATAAGAAGCTTAGTGGGAAGACTATACTTTTCTACAAATCCCCTTGATATGTATGAATGCGATGCACCAGTATCGAAAATAACAAGTGCAGTAAATGACTTAACCAAAAACTTACCGATTACTACATCGGGCTGAGCTTCAACCTCCTCCACATCAATGTGGTTCACCTGTCCCCTATTGAAAGGGTTTGGCTTCTTTCCAGAGCTTCCATTTCCACCTTGTCCTTCGGGACATTCATTTGCATAATGTCCGGTCTTGGAACACTTGTAACAGGTGACATGGCTCAGGTCTTTCTTGGCTGGGGTTGATGGTGTGGTCCGGTTCTGGCTGTTGCTTCCTCCATTCCCATTACCATTCTTGTGGCCATTATGGTTGTGCAAACTACCTCCTCCATGGGTATACTGAAATTGAACTCCCTGCTTAGGTGTATAACGGGGCTTCTGCTGGGCTCCAGAGTTATACTTCCCCTGTGCATACTTCCTCTTACGATTTTCAATTTGCTGCTGTTTTCCTTCAATCATGAGGGCGCGGTCTACCAACTCCTGGTAGTTATTGAATCTCGCTACCATCAACTGCATGCTTAACTCATCGTTCAGTCCTTCCAGAAACTTCTCCTGCTTAGCTGCATCTGTAGCAACGTCATCTGGGGCATAACGTGCTAACTTACTAAAATCATCCACATACTGGCCAACAGTCCTTCCTCCTTGGTGTAAGTTGCGAAACTCACGCTTCTTCATGGCCATAGCTCCTGCTGAAACATGGGCAGTGCGGAAAGCTTGCTGAAACTGATCCCATGTGACAGTGTCTATAGGGTAAGTGGCTGTGAAATTCTCCCACCATGCTGCTGCGGGTCTATCAAGCTGATGTGCAGCAAACTTCACCTTCTCACCATCTGTGCATCCTGCAGTGGTCAACTCCCTTCCTATCTTGCGGAGCCAATCATCTGCTACAATCGGCTCGGTGCTACTGGAATACACCGACGGATTCAGCCTAAGGAAACGGGTCAAGTGATCCGCAGGTGGTGGTGGTGGTGGGTTGTTGTTGTTATTGCCTTGGTTCTGCACCAATGTTTGAATCAAAGTATTCTGCTGCTGAATCAACTGAGTGATCTCTGGCGGGAAAACAAACTCGGGGTCGCGTCTCGGAGGCATCTGAGGGGTTTACAAAAGATGAGAAATTAGGAATAGAGTGAGGTCTAAGGAGAAAACACTACCCAAATGCTCATGAGACAAATGCACACAAAATCACTTCATTCATTTCAAACAAAGGGCTTACAACGGTCTAACTATCGCAAAAGTGCGTGTACTATAATGTTTACATGGAGGGATCACTACTAATATGTGGTGGTCATCTATTAATTTGAACCGGTGGAAGACTCCATGATGTTTGCTCCAGCTTCGTCTTCAAAGTCGGGTTCACTTGGATCCGAATCGGTGTCGTCGATGATGATGTAGTTGCTCGGACAGTCGACGTACTTGTCTTCATTCTTGAGCTCTAACTTCTTCTTGAGTTCTTCAATCTCATACTTAAGATCTCTATTGTGCCTTATGACAGCTACGATCTCATCCATGTAGTCCTTGCGTAGAGTCTTTAGTTCTCCTTCAAGTTCGATGATCCTTCCCTTCGCATTCTTCAAGTCTATCATATCATTGCACACCTGGTTCTCCTGGCATCGAATGTGCTGGTTTAACTCCTGGATGAAAGCTGCAATGGATCTATCCTTCTTGGTGCTTGACTATCTCCCAGTCTTCATTCCGGCGTCCGCAAATCTGGTAGATAGTGTCCTTGAGGTCTTCTTGATAAGCTTCTCCAATGCGTCCCATGGTGATATGAGCTGCCATGCTCTTTCCCAGACTCCAGGTTGGTGCACTGAAAACACTATCTATGGGCTTGGTGATTGGCGTGAATGTCCTTCCCGGAACATGAGCTTGAATCTTCCAGCGCTCCTCTTCAGGCAGAGTGGCGTTGAAAGTCCCGGCGAAGCTTGGTAGTCCAATGTTCAGGTACTTGGCGACTTCCTTCAAGTGGGATCCAAAAGGTGTGCCTTCATCAGGTTGAGCGTACTTAATCTTGGCGTCCGTCATCCTAAAGAGTAGAAAAGATGAGGAGTTAGAAAATGAGAGGAGAACCGTGATCTATGGCTTTAACTTAGTGGTCGTGTCCTACAGTCAGCGTGTGCTCTGATACCATCTCTGTAGCGACCCGTCCTTAAGATGGTCAAGTCTCTGTGCTCCGGTGTCATCCCTGGATCAGTAATGCTGACACCACACAGTACTTCGAAGGATTTAAAATAGAGTAGCAATCACACACTTATTACATCGTTTGTCCAGAAGAGGACTTATTACAATAATCATGGCTTAAGGCCATCTAATAATGATAACAGCGGAAGACTTGGAAGATAAGTGAGTCCATCAACTCCAACGGCATCACTGAGTATAGAACCACGACCTAAAAGCACCTTACTCGTCGTCTGAAAAGTCTACAACATGAAAGTTGCAGCCCGAAAACGGGTCAACACATGGAATATGCTGGCAATGTAACACATAGAGAATAATGATTGATAAGCCTATACTACATGCATATATGGCTGGTGGTAAAGCTCTATGGTTACAGTTTTGCATAAAGCCAGTTTTTCCCTACTGCAAAGGAATAAATTTATTTAACTATCATGGTGGTTGTTAAACATTGAGAATGGTTGACAGCATGCTCAATCCCAATTAAAAAGTACTCATCAAACCCAACAATATTAAATTAGAGTAACATGTTGAGATACAAATGATAGTTCAAGTACTAGATACTCAAGATGTCCATAACCGGGGACACGGCTAATCATGATTAGTTTGTACACTCTGCAGAGGTTTGCACACTTTTCCCCACAAGACTCGATTGCCTCCGCTTGGTTTCTCGCACTACAAGGTGTTTGAGAAACGGATGACCGAGACATAGTCTTTCAGAAGCGCTAGCACCTTACGATGGGTGGACCCGTACACCTACATCCCCTACATCTGCTAGTCCACCACTATAAGAGTTCGCACAACTTAGTCAACTATGCCAGAGCACATAATGGCTTGTGGCTGCACACGTAAGTTACTAGTATGAATTATCTTATGATCCCTTTGAGCCTGGGTGGCGGTCCAAAAGAAAAACAGGCAAGTCCTGGAAACCCCAGGTGCCTCAATCCACCCAGATGTGTATTTAAGTTGCCACCTTAGATAAACCTTTAATTAACAAACTCACATCTGTCATGGATATTCACTCACCCAATCCACGTCTACTAGCATAGCATGGCATAATAAGCAAACGTAGAAGTAACTCCCAAAGGTTTCATAAGTAAAACAGGTAATAGGTACTACCTCATCTACTTCCCATCCCACAATTTAATTAGATCCTAATCATGCAATGTTTGAGGATAGGTCTAATGCAGTAAAACTGGGTAGTAGAAAGGTATGATCAAGTGTTACTTGCCTTGCTGATGATCCGCGAAACCTAGAGATTCGAAGTAACAAGCGGCGCACTCCGGGTGATCTATCGCAGACAAACAACAAGCATACAATAAGTACTCATCTAATGCACATGTAAATCTCGAATAAAAGATCTAACCAGAAAGTTCAACTTAAGAACCCTGGTTGCGAAAAGAATCGAATCAAATAAAGCAACGAAAGTCAAACGACGAAAGAAAACAACTCGGTTCTAGCAAGTTGAAACTAAGTCAAATTTTTACAGTAGCAAAACTTAGTTCAAGTTGATTAGTCGGAACGGCGGTTTCGAGACGAAACTCCAGGCGCTTGAATCACCTGATTCCGATAAACGAGCGAGAAGATAAACTAGAAAGAAGATCGGATCTGAAATCGCTATCAGAAAAATAGCGGAATAAATCCGATGAGAAAGAAAACGATGAACGGTTAAACGAACGGATGTTCGTCAACCGAGGCAAACCGGTGATCACGTTCGTTAAGACGAACGGTCCGGCGAACGCTCTCTAAACAAAACCGGAAAGAAAAACCAGCGAGAAAAACCGATCTAGGGTTTCGGAAAGAAAACCGAAAAGAAAAACCGATCTAGAAAACCGGAACGATTTACGAAAAGCGAACCGAGGGGAAAAGGTGACGCGGCGCGGGGCTAGTACCTTGAAGAGGCGAGGGGCTCCGGCGGCGGCGGCGTTGGGCGGCAGCGGCGGCACTTGGCGGCGGCGGTGGCAAGCGGCGGCGGCGGCGCTGGTGAGGGGC